>NW_010933562.1:0-354 GCF_000633955.1 Camelina sativa | reverse complement strand
TCTTGTTAACAATTTTTGCTCACTTAATTACAACTGAATTGTGATATCCCCCAAAACTGAAGTTGGAATTGAGAAGTTGGAGAACTCCTGCTAGACAAAGTATGAAACTAATTGGGAAACTCCTACTATATTAATTGGGAAGTACAAATATGAAACTAACCTTAAAATGTGTAAAAAATTACATTCAATTGCCATTATANTTAAGCTTAATTAATTAATTTAAATAAATATAATTAATTAAAAAATAAAAAACACTCACAAATCAAATATTAAAAAATCTGAAAAAAAAATTCTCTCTAATAAATTATGGACGAAATTAGTAAATATTTTTTTTTTTTTTAAATATGAACCAAT
>NW_010933561.1:0-354 GCF_000633955.1 Camelina sativa | reverse complement strand
TGGGGTTCTCCTAATGTCACTCCAAGTTTGTCGAAGTGCCAATACTATATGTCATTCGTTGATGATTTCTCAAGAAAAGTATGGGTCTACTTTCTCAAGACTAAGGATGAAGCTTATGAGAGGTTTGTTGAGTGGAAGATAGTCACTGAGAATCAGTGTGGAAAGAAGTTGAAAGCCTTAAGAACATATAACGGTCTTGAATACTGCAACAAGACCTTTGATGACCATTGTAAGCTTCTTGGTATCTTAAGGCACAAGACGTGTCCGTACAACCCTCAACAAAATGGAGTCGCTGAGAGGTTAAACAGGACCATACTGGAGAAAGTAAGAAGTCTCTTAATCGAGACTGGATTG
>NW_010933560.1:0-354 GCF_000633955.1 Camelina sativa | reverse complement strand
CCTAGCCCTAGCCCGACCACAGCCAAATGCCCTAAAGACGCTCTTAAGCTAGGAGTTTGCGCCAACGTGCTCAACGGCCTACTCAATATCACCCTTGGCAAGCCACCGGTCGAGCCATGTTGCACCCTCATCCAAGGACTCGCTGATCTTGAGGCTGCAGCTTGTCTTTGCACCGCACTCAAGGCTAATATCCTCGGGATCAACCTGAACATTCCGATCTCTCTCAGTCTGCTTCTCAATGTTTGCAGCAAAAAAGTTCCCCCTGGTTTCCAATGCTAATCAAGAACCTAATTATACATCACACACTTCATGTATCAATATATACCAAACAAGATGATTTCTAAATAAACTATT
>NW_010933559.1:0-354 GCF_000633955.1 Camelina sativa | reverse complement strand
ACATTCTAACACTAGAAATAGTAACAAAGCTGTTGACTGCTTAGAATGAATGTTTTCTTGGTTTAAGCCTGTGTTGGGACAAAACAGGTATAAATGGTGTCTAAACACTCCAAATTCAACCCGAACTCTTATAATTAGTCAAATGCATTGGATTGTTACATATTTTGACCCTAGAAAGAGTAACATAGCTGTTTACTGCTTTGAATCAATGTTTTCTCTCAGTTTTAGCCTATTTTTCGGTTTAACCTTATTTTGGGACAAAACGGGTATAAGTGTTGACAAAACACTCCAAATTAATTCTGAACTGTTACAAATATTCAAATGCATTGGATTGTCACACATTCTAACCCTAGA
>NW_010933558.1:0-354 GCF_000633955.1 Camelina sativa | reverse complement strand
AATTTTTTTTGGAAATTGTAACAACGAAGGTCCAAAATCCACAAAGCAGAATGGCGGGTTTCAGCAAGTTTTGGTTAGACACGATCAAGTTTTGAGACAAATTTCACATTTTGCAACTGAAACAAGGAATTATAGTGTTCACATATGGTTTGAATTTTTTAAGTCTTTCATGTTACTTTTGGGAAATTTTATTATTTTTATAACAAAATTGTATATACTCATTAGTCATTAATGCTTTACCTTTTTATGCCAGAAGAAAGACAGTATTTGATTTTCATGCATATAAGAGATACGTAATCAAATTGATCTTTTTTTAGGTAGAGGTAATACAAATTTATGTATATATATATATAT
>NW_010933557.1:0-354 GCF_000633955.1 Camelina sativa | reverse complement strand
TTAGCAGGTTCAAGCTCACTTCCTCATCGTCTATGACTCGCCTCAACCAAGCTCTGTTCTGTCTCTCAGTAATCAATGGTCGAAGACTCCATTGGCGAAAGGTAACACCAGTTCCGTTTTGGCCACTCATATATCTTGTTCAGAACCTCGCTTTAGTTGTTGTTAGGAGCTTGTGGTTTGAGTATAAATCTTTGCGGTTATATAGCCTATGTTCCTCGATCTGCTCTAGCATAAGTGATATGTTTGGCCTTGAACTCATGTTCAATGACGAGTATCATTTAAGCTGGTCATCTGATGTTTCCAAGCATCCTTCTATCACCAAACCCATCATCTGGATCCTGTTTCAATTAACCT
>NW_010933556.1:0-354 GCF_000633955.1 Camelina sativa | reverse complement strand
TGCAATTAGGAATTTGCCTCTTTAAATATCTACTGCACATTCTGTCTGATATGTTCTTTCCTAGATATCATCAACTGATCTAATTGCCTCGATGAAACCTATCTTTTAATTCCAAAACCGAAATCCTTGTTTCTAACAATATTTTTACAACGTATACGAGTAATTAAACTCCAGACAACCGTTTTGGTACAAGGAGGTTTTTTAAAACAACTCGTAAAAGAAACCTAAGAACAAAAGGTATTGTGTAATGTGGCGACTATTTTTTTCTTGTAGCCTAAAGCATTAAATGTAGTATCAAGAAGACAACTTAATGTTAAGCCTCCTTAACCAAACGGAGTGAAGTATCATGTGGAT
>NW_010933555.1:0-354 GCF_000633955.1 Camelina sativa | reverse complement strand
TTTTTTTTGTTTAAGCTAAACTTCTCGAGTACTCTTCGTTCATCTATATAAAGAAAAGATTATTTCAACCATTATTGATACATATTGTTTAACGTTTTTGACTTTTTGTACAATTGAGTTTTTATAGTTCTTTTAGTTAAATTTTTTTTATTCTATTTTTTTATAACCTTTTTATGATCTAAGATAGTTGGAAAACTATGGGTATTATCAACTCAATCTCCAAAATACTTAATTAAAAATCAAGGTATATATCTTATCTTGCTCCTATATTTGATTGAGTTTTTGAGATGGTGATTACATGGGACATAGACCACAATACCATATTTTAGTCAGTTTACTTCGAATAATTTTTTT
>NW_010933554.1:0-354 GCF_000633955.1 Camelina sativa | reverse complement strand
AAGCTTGGTTCTCTGCAAATATAATTTATCTTATCAATAAGACAACATATATAGATGCTCTATTGAAATAGAAATAGACATCGGTTTGTACAGGTACATGTACAAGAGCTATCTCTATATAAAAGAGATAAACACACTGGGGAAAAAAACTTAAAACTTACTTGTGCAAGCATTTCAATAGAAAGTCTTTAGCCTTTGGTGAGAGGTCTTCTGGAATTGGAGGATGAGCTTTTGTTTAACCAATATGAAGGACAGCGGCAAACTGGAAGCAAAAATTCTTAGTTCTTCTTAGGTTCATATGAGTTAATTCTTAACTCTTTCAAAAATTCTTAGTTCTAAAATATAAGGCAGTTT
>NW_010933553.1:0-354 GCF_000633955.1 Camelina sativa | reverse complement strand
GATGGTATTGTTTGCTTGCTTTAGTTGTGATGGTTGAAAAGTATTGCTTGAAAAGTATTGTTTGCTTGCTTTAGTTGTTTGCTTGAAAAGTATTGTTTGCTTGCTTTAGTTGTGATGGAATGGGATGGTTGATTTGTTTGTCTACTGTATAATATGGTTGAGTGTTGTAGTTGCCTAGTTGTGATAGTGTAGACTATAGTTATTGTGATGGTGATTGCGATGGTTTATGTTGGTTGTTTAGTTGTGATAGTGTAGACATAGTTGTAAAGTAAGTTGTAGGCTTTAACGAAACCAAAATTTTCTGGTTTTTATTATCTAAAACACTAAATGACCTTTATTTACTTCTGATTTGAC
>NW_010933552.1:0-354 GCF_000633955.1 Camelina sativa | reverse complement strand
AGTTCGTCAGCTGCTGAGACCATATCACATAAAACTGATAAAAGCTCTATAAAGAGTAGAGGTTCAAGTTCACCATTTAGATGTATAGTTGGGATGGTCCAACAGATGAAACTGGAGAAGGATCAGGAATTGGCCATGGCAAGGGTTCGTGCTGAAGAATTGGAGTCATTGCTAGCTGTTAAACAGAAAGAGGTTCAGGCTACCTTCATTTGATTGTTCTTTTCATCTGGAGTGCTCACAGATTTTTAAATGAACGTGTTGTCAGCAGATTAGTTTCTATTCACCTTGATTCGGTTTAAAGAGACTCAGTGAATATTTTCTTGCTGGAACAGGTTTGCACATTGAACACGAGGA
>NW_010933551.1:0-354 GCF_000633955.1 Camelina sativa | reverse complement strand
TGATACTCGTTTTGCTTCCATCATTGTGATGCTTAAGAGATTGAAGCTTATCAAAAGAGGTCTTGAAGCTATGGTCATAAGTGAGGAGTGGTCTACTTATAAAGAGGATAATTGGGGGAGAGCAAGCTTTGTTAAAGAGAAGATTGTGGATGATGATTGGTGGGAAAAAGTTTCTTATATCATTGATTTCACAAGACCTATATATGATATGATTAGGTTTTGTGACACTGACAAGCCATGCCTTCATTTGGTGTATGAGATGTGGGATTCTATGATTGAGAAGGTGAAGCTTGAGATCTACAAGAAAGAAAACCGTCAAATGTCTGAATATAGTGTCTTTTACACTGTTGTTTA
>NW_010933550.1:0-354 GCF_000633955.1 Camelina sativa | reverse complement strand
GGAGATCGTAGTGGCAAGTGGTTGAAGTTGAAGCCTGAATATATCCGAGCTGGTTCTGACCTTGATGTTCTTATAATAGGTCTGTACTCGATATGCTGTTACTTTTCCGTTTTTCAAAATTGGTGTCCTTTTCATTGGATCTTATTGAGGATTTGTTACGTCTTTACCAGGAGGATACTATGGCTCCGGACGCCGTGGAGGGGAGGTAGCACAGTTTCTCGTCGGCTTGGCTGACCGGGCGGAGGCAAATGTGTATCCTAGGCGGTAAGTATTTCTATGGTTTCACATTTTCTCATAGAATATGAATTCAGATTATCTATAGAAACTACTGAAACAGTCTTGACAGAACATGGG
>NW_010933549.1:0-354 GCF_000633955.1 Camelina sativa | reverse complement strand
ACCAAAACTCACATCATACTGGTGCAAATCCTTGTCAGGCAGTTCAGCAAAGAAATGGTTAGCCTTGACAATGCAACGTTTACCACTCTGTCCTTTACCAGGCCTCATTGGAAACTTATAAGCCTTGCTAGAAGAAGGTATAGGCTGGATTGCTTGACTGGGAGCTCCTTGTTCGACAGAGAGCTGTTCAAATTGCTGAGCCAGAACAGTAGGTTCGGGCACCTGGGTAGGACTCACCTCAGACAGTGTAGGCTGAGAAGACACCGCTTGATAAGTAGGTGAGGTAGCTTGATGCAGCTCGGGAACTGATTGTCTCTGTGGCGGTCCAGAAGAAGGTCCGCCTCCACGGCCACC
>NW_010933548.1:0-354 GCF_000633955.1 Camelina sativa | reverse complement strand
CAATAAATTATTATTGTAACTCCATAATTCTAAATGTAACTTCCATCCATTCTTATCATATAAATAAGCATTTTCTCATTCTCTCATATTGTCATCATTTTACTTTCTCATTTTCACATGCTCTCATTCTCTTCCACTTCTCTCATTCTCTTCCATAATATCTCAAATCATTTTTCATTTTTTGTTTGTTTTCAATTTCTTATTTTTGTTGTATGGGTTACAAAAAAATAAAAAATAAATATCATTGTAATGTTTTAATGCTAAATTTTAATTTTAGAGACTATATGATATGTCTTTTATCTTGTTTTTATTTTTAAAGATTCATCTCCATTATCTATTTGGATTATCATCTTA
>NW_010933547.1:0-354 GCF_000633955.1 Camelina sativa | reverse complement strand
CGCGCGTACATATTCTATTGAGCGTATACGATCATTGAGCCGGTCACCGGTGGCTTCTCCTCACTTGTGATGTGAAGCTGCTTTCCATTTCTCATTTTTGAGGATATCAAGATTCTCTTAAGAGAAAGGGTAGCCTTTTGTCACGAGCTGGACTCGAACCAGCGCGTCTGGCAAAAAGACCATCCAGATTTCAACCTTAGACTGATCGTGACTTTGGTTACTCGGTTCCCCACGCGAACCCCACACGCCATGGGTACGTCCGAGGTAGATTAACTACGAACTTTTTTCAAAAAAAGTTTGATATATTTTCCTCACTTACTAGCAAAGAACTGGACCAGGATTCGTCCTTGGCTG
>NW_010933546.1:0-354 GCF_000633955.1 Camelina sativa | reverse complement strand
CTTTAGGGTTTATAATAAACGCACATGTTTGATCATGGAGTCAGTAAATGTGGTGTTCGATGATCACTCTGGGGCTAAGAATATTGAAGAAGAGTCAGATAGTGATGCAAAATCTGGAGATTTGACTAAAGAAGGTGAAAATGATTTTGAATCAGACTTGTCTAGCTTAAAGAAGAAGGAGACACAACAAGTACACAAAAATCATTCCGTATCAGATGTTATTGGAAACATAAATGAAGGAATGAAGACTAGGGGAGTTCAGATCGATTTTAAAAAGATGACTAGTTACTTTGCAGCACTAGAAACCGTCTACTTTGAGTGTTTTGTGTCAATGATTGAACCAAAGAATCACAT
>NW_010933545.1:0-354 GCF_000633955.1 Camelina sativa | reverse complement strand
GAACTCTGGACCACACACTCGCTGGCCTCGGGACCCGCCCGATAATGGCCACAACCACGTCCCCGTCCACGACCAACAACTCAAACACCTTAACCACCGATCTTCCAAGAACAGAGGCTAGCAAGCATAAAACATATCAATACCACACAAAGAAACATAACAATAACTCACCATGGAATCTCATTGAAGGCTCNAGGATGTTCTAGGACTCCATGCCACACACAATTGACTAACTCACATAATCAATCAAAACATGCAATCCAAAACATCACAATAGAAACCTAGCGAACCCAAACCTAGAACCGTTAGGGCTCTGATACCAAAATGAAACGACCGACCTTTTTTTTTAATAAT
>NW_010933544.1:0-354 GCF_000633955.1 Camelina sativa | reverse complement strand
GAGATATCATCTTTCCTAAAGTGTTGGTGTCGAGAATCTCTCCAATACCTTCCTTCAAGTTGGAGCAGGATTGGTTGAAAGACCCAACTTGCAAATAATTTCTTCGAATTCGCGACGACCCAATGCTTTGGTGAAGACATCAGCTAGTTGCGAGGCTGATCGAACGAAACGTAGACGTATAAACTTTGCTTTTGCCGCATCACGGACATTATGACAGTCAAGCTCGACGTGTTTAGTGCGTTCATGAAACACAGGGTTTGTGGCAATGTGAATTGCTGCTTTGCTGTCACAATGTAGATCGATAGGTGCCTTGTGCATGACTCCTAAGTCTTCCAGTAGACCCTTGAGCCATTT
>NW_010933543.1:0-354 GCF_000633955.1 Camelina sativa | reverse complement strand
TTCCGCTAATGGATTCAAAGATTTTGTTGGTTGAAAACTCGAGGATTGATTTGATAAACAGCCTTGTCGGACTTTCTGTTTTTGACTACCGCTCGTATATCCTTCAACCACTGAAACGCTTCTTGGAGGTTGGTTGGTAACTTTGGCTTTATACAAAGAGCCTTCATCTTCCCTTTGATTTTCTGTTTGAAAGTACCTTATTTTTTTAATGTATGTATCTTCTTCTAGGAAGAATTAGATGGAATTGTAGATATGGATGTCAAAGCACTTCCAGAACCTTTATCCGAGAAAAAACAAGAGAAGGAGAAGAAGTCAGGGTCAAAGAAGAAAAAACCATAAAAGCAACAAGGTCGT
>NW_010933542.1:0-354 GCF_000633955.1 Camelina sativa | reverse complement strand
CGGTCAAATCGCCTACTTTACACTCACCATCAACCAATGCAATAATAACAATGTTCTTTCTCGAGGGACAAATTTGAACTATCCAATACATTCTAAAATTCCGCAACAAACATATATACAGATATATTTATGCTTTTAAGTTTTTAAATATTTCTACCCAAAATAAAAATAATATTTGGATCCATCTATGTATATAATCCCACCTTTTTTAACTCAAGTTTTGTAATGCCAAGAAGGTGCGACTGGCTCTTTACGAAACAAATTTTTTACTCAACCTTTCACTACAAGAAAATAATTTTATTAAGACATATTTAGTCACAATACAAAGTATTTAGTTACAATATAAACATTATT
>NW_010933541.1:0-354 GCF_000633955.1 Camelina sativa | reverse complement strand
ATTAAAATTTGTAAATTTGAACGAAAAAATAGAAATGTTTTAATTTTTATAAATCAATATCTCCATAATCTATCTTGAATTTTGGGATTCAAATATCTGATACATAAAATATATATTTTATTACCGATTGTTATTCGGAAGAGTTCGAGTTTTGTTAATGTTCAAATTTTTTAACTGTACCAAAATGATAGATAGATATCCAAAATTTTCTGTTAATTAACACAAATAGAGTAAATACATGTTTATTAATAATGGAAATATGGATTAGATCCGATGCACGTGATTAGTTTTCACACAAAGGCTGGCGGGGCCAAGAAGTTTCCAAAGCTTATCAAGTTGATTATCTTTTAATTA
>NW_010933540.1:0-354 GCF_000633955.1 Camelina sativa | reverse complement strand
AAAAAAAACGTTTCTGGTTAAATTGCTAGACCCTAGTGATTCAATTTGATTGAATCTTGGTATGACTGGCCCAAAATAATTGGGCTAAGCTCGACATGAAACCTTTGTTGGAAATGACACCTCAAGAATCCATTGTCTATACAAGGTTGGTGTAAAATATAATATTTAATCTGGTGATCTATTTCATACAGTTTGAGCATAAGAGAAAGCACGTGGGAACATCCATTGATTGTTACATGAAGCAATATGGAATTTCTTGAGAGAAAGCCGAAGAAGAGGTCAAAATCATGGCATTGGATTCATGGAAGAGCTTTAATGAAGAACTGATGAAGAGAGATCACTCTTTTCCTTACC
>NW_010933539.1:0-354 GCF_000633955.1 Camelina sativa | reverse complement strand
GGTGTCGATCACCTAACCCAAGAATATAACCAACCTGACACAAAAGTTATGCAAGGAGTTCATTTTATTAGCGAGTGAAAACACCTGAAATTTTTAATTTGATGCTACACAAGCGGAGAGAACAAAGGATGAAATCAACTACATACCATACTCATAACTGCTAAACTTCTAGTATAGTTTGTTCTTCTTTCCAGCCATACCTCTGATGAGTGACTTTTTAACCAGAGAACCTACCAAAAAGGAGACTATTAAGCAACTTGGTATTCCAGATTACGTAATTTACCCAAAATAGAGTTACTAGAATAAGGAAATTGAGTACCCTGGATAGATCATTTCCCTCTGTGTTTTCTAGAG
>NW_010933538.1:0-354 GCF_000633955.1 Camelina sativa | reverse complement strand
TTTAAACGGATTGGTTTAATTATTGATAACTGTTATACATACTAGAATTGAAATTATTTTTATGTTTAATTTGGTGTATGAAAAAAAGTTATATGCTTTTCTTATGCAGAATTTGAGATTTTGTTCATCTTTGATAGTGTTAGCTAAGTCATGCATATGTTGCTGTCGTCATATATGAGGAGCTGTTTGTAACTTGTAAGAGAAGAAGGACACAATAGTTTTTTTATTTAAACAAGAACAAGTAGAAAGGATACACAACCTTCTACGACACAACCAACAATACATAGACAATCTGAATATTGTAAAGCATAAACTAACCAGAAATAGTATTAGCTAACACAAGAGTCTAGCTTT
>NW_010933537.1:0-354 GCF_000633955.1 Camelina sativa | reverse complement strand
TGTGGACTATATATAGACCATTTTGTTTAGGTGTTATGGGTTAGGAATTATGATTAAGAATTTAGTGTTTACGTTTTAGGACTTAGTTAGTTTAACTTTTACAGGTTACTTAAATTTAAGAATTTAGGGTCCAACCTTTACATATTTGATTATTTGTTTATATAATTTAGAGTGTTTTCACAACTCATTTATTTTTATATAAGTCACAGTTTTTACTTATATTAGATATTGTAGAAATTTGTAATTGAATGCATCGAGATTGACACTATACTTTTTCTCTAAAAATGATTAGAAAAATATATTTTTTAAAAATATTTGTAAAAAATGGTAACATTTCCTTTTAATATATTATAA
>NW_010933536.1:0-354 GCF_000633955.1 Camelina sativa | reverse complement strand
TTGGCACTACACCTTTTCATCTGCTTTATGGGAAAGCATGTCATCTATCAGTGGAGTTAGAGCACAAAGCAGCATGGGCAGTTAAGTTGATGAATTTTGATGCCAAGACAGCTTCAGGGAGAAGGTTAGTACAGTTGAATGAGTTGGATGAGCTGAGGTTTCATGCATTTGAGAATTCCAAGCTGTACAAGGAGAAGACCAAGGCTTATCATGATAAGAAGATCATCTCCAGACAATTTGAGCCAAATGACCAGGTTCTCTTTTACAATTCCCGCTTGAAGCTGTTTCCTGGAAAGCTGCGTTCCCACTGGTCTGGTCCTTTTACTGTTCAAGAAGTCAGACCATATGGAGCTA
>NW_010933535.1:0-354 GCF_000633955.1 Camelina sativa | reverse complement strand
CAATATATTTACTCCTTTTGAACCATCAAAAAGTGAAATTGCTTTCGCTAATCTTTATTTACAATAAAAAAAAGTAGGTATTTTGTTTACAATCTAAAAGTGAAATTGCTTTCGCTTATCCTTTCTACGATTTTGGTCAGTGTCTAAGTAAAAACTATGGTAGCTATTGAAGTTACCTCTTTTTAGTATACAGAGACTCTTTTTGAAGCTTTGATAAGAGCCGTCTGAGAACACAGCAGGAGCAATTCCCTTTGGCATGCTCCACGCATATGTACTTGCCTGTCAAAGAAGCCGGTGAGATCATTTCTCTTCATCACTTCATGAAGATGAATCAGAGCATGGCATCGAGTCAAG
>NW_010933534.1:0-354 GCF_000633955.1 Camelina sativa | reverse complement strand
ATCCGGCGGATCTGCAACTCGATCTCGTTTCAACAGCTTAACCATGGCGGATCTTCAACGATAGGTGATGGTTGGAGGAGAACCAAATAACCTTTTGGTTATGGCTTGCCGAAACGAACCGAACTGATAACCGAAATTCTCAAAAGTTTCTGCCGATCGGTTTACTCTTTCTCACAAGTTTTGGCACCGATAACCGAAAAGCTCGGTTTTCTCGGTTATCGCCGAACGCTCAGGACTTATCTGCACTAGTCATGGACGTTCGGTTTTCTCGGTTTAACCGGGTCGGTTTATTCAGTTTTTCAAAATTTCGGTTTCTAAAAAATCCTATCGAATTAAACCGAAATTTTATTCGGT
>NW_010933533.1:0-354 GCF_000633955.1 Camelina sativa | reverse complement strand
TTCTGATCACCAACCTGGAGAATAAGGGATTCGGGTATAGATTGAAAGATCCATGTTGTCGCTATGTCGTTTAGATCAGCATCGTTGGACCCTGGCTCTATAGTCTCCCAAACCTTGTGAACTCGCAATACAATCCTCATACGCATAGCCCATACAGTGTAATTGGTAGCTGTCAACATGGGACATTGAAGCGATGATGGAGCACTCTCCTTCCGTGCAAGAGCCTCTGAAACAATTCCTTCACCATCTGTCATATCTCGACCGGTGATAGCTTAAAGATCAACTTACCTTAAAGCTCTGATACCAAATAAAGTTTCAGAAACACAAAGACTTTTAAGAAATAACTCTTCTTAT
>NW_010933532.1:0-354 GCF_000633955.1 Camelina sativa | reverse complement strand
TTGAGGTTCAATACTAGAGTAGGATTCATTTTCAAGGTGGATCCTATACATGTAGAGACTAGGTGAAATTCCTTTAATGTCATCCAAAGTATAACCAATAGTTTTTCTAAACTTCCTTAGCTCAACAACTAGCAAATCAAGCTCTTCCCTTCCCAAGTTAGCATTTACTATCACAGGATAAGTAGAGTTCTCACCTAAAAAAACATACCTTANAGATGGGAGAGGTTTTAGCTCTACTTTTGGTGCTTTCAGTTCAGACCAGTCGTCTGTGGAGGACTCGGCAGTGCACTCGGTCGAGTGTATGCTTGAGTAGGTGGTCGAGCTATCTGTATTTGCTGTTTGAACTGACCAGAC
>NW_010933531.1:0-354 GCF_000633955.1 Camelina sativa | reverse complement strand
TGAGTCAACATCAGAGGTACACCGGCAGGTGACAAGGGACTTAGAGTCAGCCGTATCCTTGTGGCATACAAGCTTCTGTCGCATCATCAAATACCAGAGAGAGTTCATCTGCTCTCTCCACGCCTGGTTCAAGCTGAGCCTGAGCAACGAAGAGGCAAAGAAACAGAGGCCAGAGTCGTTTGCCTTGTGTGAGGAATGGAAGCAGAGCCTGGAACGGGTGCCTGATACGGTGGCGTCAGAAGCCATAAAGAGCTTTGTAAACGTGGTACATGTCATATCAATAAAGCAGGCGGAAGAGGTGAAGATGAAAAAGCGCACGGAGAGTGCAGGAAAGGAGCTGGAGAAGAAGGCATC
>NW_010933530.1:0-354 GCF_000633955.1 Camelina sativa | reverse complement strand
TGATGAGAGCGTTCATCCTTCTTATCTCTATAGCGTCCTTTCCTCTTTTGAGCTTTAGATTTCTTTTGTTTTTCGGAAGGTCCTGACTCTTCCAAATCAAATGAAAAAGGATCTTGACTATCCTCCAAGGATGTAAAGTTTTCAACTTTTTTACAATTGGGTTCTCCAATTTGAATATTCCTCGCATTGCTTCTGGAAATGCCACTACCCAATGAGGCTAATCTACTTGAGAACGACCCAGTGTTGGAACCAGCTCTTGTCGTTAGCTTGCAGGGATCATTTATTGATATTACACTTAATTGAGACTCCGACTTTGGTGTCGCTGAGCAACCTAACAGGAATGCAGAGTGAGGT
>NW_010933529.1:0-354 GCF_000633955.1 Camelina sativa | reverse complement strand
ATCTGTCAATTGTAGTGAATAATTTTTCCTCTTTGGTCATATGGTTGGTTGCACCACTGTCTATCAGCCACGTTTCATCACTGCTTGTTTGTTCTACAACATGCGCAGCATTGAACAGACATTTTCCATCTTCTGACTTTTGTTGTGTTTGCTTAACTTGTTTCGGTTTGCTTCTACATTCTTTCGCAAAGTGCCCTGTTTTTCCACAAGCAAAACAGCCTTTCCTTGGTCTAAATTGCTTGAAGGTGAAACGAGAATCATACCTTTGTGTAAGATAACAATCTTCTTCATAGTGATTGTGTTTGTTGCATATCCTACAATACATCATCTTCTCAATCTTCTTGCCTGGCATTA
>NW_010933528.1:0-354 GCF_000633955.1 Camelina sativa | reverse complement strand
TTGTTGTTTGGTATTGGGATATTGCCTTTGCTATAATATTGGTTTGTCATTGATTATTATTGGTTTATTATTGGTTTATTATTGGATATTGATTATGTTATTCCGCTGTTGAATGTGTTTGTGGTTAGGTAGCTAGTGGGTATGGGACCACTAGCTGTAGTTTATTTTATTATATTATATTTATTATTTATTATTAAAAAAAAGGGGTCGACACCAACGCGAGGACGGCTCGGGGCTTTGGCGAGTGTCGATCGATGCCATGTGGAGGTGTCGGTCGACACAAACTAGGGTTTTTCGGAGTGTCGGTCAGGGTGTCGGTCGACACCAGTTTGGTGTCGGTCGACACCAGATAGT
>NW_010933527.1:0-354 GCF_000633955.1 Camelina sativa | reverse complement strand
GTAGCTTCTAATTTCAGGAAAACCTCATTGCTCTTGGGTGATGGAACAGGAACTTGGACATGCTGGAAACATAACTCAGATAAGCACACGTTTTTTAATCAATCAAAAGAGTACAAATACGACAATGCCTCACAAACAAAAACAAAGAAGACTACTCAAAAAAATAAAATAAAAACAGAAAAATGTCACCTTTAAATCAGAAAACAAATGCACATATCCACCGCATATGAGAAGAGGACTAACTAACTTCACACCATAATCTTAATCACTAACACTAACAGTTTTACCAAATGTTCACAGCTCTGTATGCAATTTCCCATAAGTTCCCTAGAAGAAAGATTTCAAAGTAAGATG
>NW_010933526.1:0-354 GCF_000633955.1 Camelina sativa | reverse complement strand
CCTATCTATATTGAGAAAGGGGAAGAAGTGACCATCAGAAATGTATACTGAGAAAGGGGAAGAAGTGAACATGAGAAATACCTTTGAAGAAGGCGTTGATGATCCAAGGTAGCATCACTTAAGTTGGGAATATAAGAATTAATCCGTGGAACATGCTGGAAACCAAGAACTTATATTTAGACGGAGTGAGAGATGGAAAGAGCTAGGATGGTTTCATTATGTACAAATTAAATATCTAACCAATAATACTACATTCCTTGTATTTGTTGGTACTAGAAAAAAGCTTACAGGTACGGGAGCAAGATTGGAGAGGCGTCTGCCGACTGCACCATCTAGTTTACTGTACTCTTCAGA
>NW_010933525.1:0-354 GCF_000633955.1 Camelina sativa | reverse complement strand
AGAAGATACATATGTATAGTAAGATAAGAGATATGTATGTACATATATATACATACCATGAATGGTAAAGTACTTGTTTGCTTTTTTGTTAAAGACAAAAACCGAAAATCCGCAAACACCTCACTTTATGGTTTGGAGGACAAGCTAGTGCTATCTAATTTCAATACATTGAAATAAAGTCACTCCCGTTGTCCTTATCGTTCCTTTCGGATACAATATCAGTTTCCTGCGCTTGCGTAAGTTAAGATAATGCATCTTCTTCAAATTTTGAAGAGCATGAAGAAAATATTGTTTTAAGGACACGCACTATTAAGGAGTAATCAAAGGGATATGATTTCATTAGAATCTCCACTT
>NW_010933524.1:0-354 GCF_000633955.1 Camelina sativa | reverse complement strand
CCTACACATGAAAAGGTTGAAGTACTTGGCACTTTTTCAGGACCTACCAATACAAAAAGTTTCTACACTTATTATGAACTTTGCAAATCAAATGATTTTTTTGATTATTGATGCTAAAACAATAATGCCTAGTCTGCACATCTATCATGATGGGACAATGCCAAAGGTTTTAATTACTACTGCATCATCATGATCTGGAAGGATGCGGTTAAACAGCTTACTCAAAGGCATCTCAGACCCATGAAACTATAATGAGAGCATAACGATGTTCTTAAGCTACAGAGAACTAACAGAAAAAGAAACTTAGATTAGCTACTTACCCTCCGATTCTGATGAGCTTAGTAACTTGGCTTC
>NW_010933523.1:0-354 GCF_000633955.1 Camelina sativa | reverse complement strand
ACACTCGAGACTTTCAGGCAACATGTTTCTTGAAATGATCTCCTCAGTTTCATAAGGCAGACAAACGAATCTCTTTATCTATAATTTGATATGTTAATGAACAAAGCTCCATAAATGCACGATCAGACCCTGTGAAGCTACAATACTGTGATTAAATCAGATTTCCACTTAGTTTCTGATCATCCTAAGAACCTATCTTCTAATAAACTCTTGTATCTTTCCTTTTCCTCATCATTGATAATAAAAAATGAGAGTACAGTTTGAATAATTAAGCCAATCAAAGTAATATAGATAATTTTAACGCAACTCCCATAATTAAAGCACATTTCAGTTCTTTGCTAACTGTAAAGGAGA
>NW_010933522.1:0-354 GCF_000633955.1 Camelina sativa | reverse complement strand
CAAAAACACATTTGAGAGTAGTGGTATGCATAACATTGGACTCACCAGACAACATAGATCATCTTCTGAAGTTTCCAGCTTCGGGCATTTTTCTTTACTGTATGTCTTCAGATTAGGCAGCGATCCATTGATAGCAGATAGCACAGGCAACTCGTAAAGGCACAGTGTGTGCAAATTAGGCACTTCGACTTCTTGTTCAAACACTTTCTCCAGCTTCTCACAAAACTTTATTTTCAGGACTTTTAGGCTGGTGGGAAGCGCGGATGCAGGAAATAGCGTTTTAATATGCGGGCAACAATCTAGGCTTAGATTCTTGAGATTCTTGAAGCTGCTGCTGCATATACTCTCCAACAG
>NW_010933521.1:0-354 GCF_000633955.1 Camelina sativa | reverse complement strand
ATATATATATATATATATATACATGGACAAACGAAAGATGGGTCTATCGATTGATCGATTGGAAGAAAATTATATAAACATCACTATTTTCCGGTGAGTTTCAAACTTTATAAAATTAAAGGACTTTTTGTTGCTCAAGGAGTAATTGAAGGAGACAAATAATGGCATGAACCTACGTTATGGTCCACTCCTCAACTAACTGGGAAACGACGCAGGTAATTAAATATGCTTTAAATGTTCAAGTTCGATTGATTCACTAAACTCCATGACTTATTAACCAATTGGCATGTCAAATCGGAGAACTTTGTAATACTCCAATTAGATCACTAACATAGAACGCACTTTAATTAAACC
>NW_010933520.1:0-354 GCF_000633955.1 Camelina sativa | reverse complement strand
TTTTTTTTTTTTTTTTGTTTCCCTTCTCTTAAACTCACTCGGTTTCGTCTGTGTGTGTTTGTGGCAGTTCCGGGGCAGTTTGCTTAGATGTAATCAACCAGACATGGAGCCCAATGTTTGGTAATTTTATTTTGTGGTGTTATCTTTCTCTTCGTTTATATCATCTGGATTGTCTCCATTAAAGTTCTTCTGCTTCTTTTGGCAGATCTCATTAATGTTTTCGAGTCCTTCCTTCCCCAACTGCTTCTATATCCAAACCCATCAGATCCTTTTAATGGAGAAGCTGCTTCTCTCTTGATGCGAGACCGCGCTGCCTATGAGCTCAAAGTTAAAGGTATATTTTAGACTCTCTTC
>NW_010933519.1:0-354 GCF_000633955.1 Camelina sativa | reverse complement strand
GGAAAAGAGATATAACCTGGAAGAGAGGATGAAATTTTCCAGAGCAAGCTTTAACAACCTCCTGTCCAACAATACCACCAAACATTGCAGCCATGGGATTCAGGACAGCCTTGGCTCCAAAGGAGAAGTGTCGTAGAAGCTTCTGGTCAACATTATCCACCTTTAAATCACCCTGCCCGGTATTGATGGCAGTGGCAATCGATATAAGCTTCTGAGCGTCTTCTTCTGAGCCAGCAACAGGAAATCTGCCAGCTTCAGATTTAAAATGATCAAGTGCCTGGAATGCTAAGTGAAGGAGTGGAGGCCGATCAAACTTAGAGAAATCACTAAATAGAAAATCCCCAGGATCTTTAA
>NW_010933518.1:0-354 GCF_000633955.1 Camelina sativa | reverse complement strand
GAGGTGGTGGCAGATCTCCCGGGATTCCCAGACAATGTAAGAATAAACGAAAAGGGTCAGTTTTGGGTTGCAATAGACTGTTGCAGAACACCGGCACAAGAAGTTCTTACAAACAACCCTTGGATAAAAAGCATCTACTTCCGGTTGCCAATACCGATGAAGCTGCTGGCGAAAACGATGGGGATGAGAATGTACACTGTGATATCGAGATTCGACGAGGAAGGTAAGGTCCTGGAGGTGCTCGAGGATAGACAAGGCAAGGTAATGAAGCTTGTGAGTGAAGTGAGGGAAGTTCAAGGGAAGCTTTGGATTGGAACAGTGGCTCATAACCACATTGCCACTTTGCCTTACCCT
>NW_010933517.1:0-354 GCF_000633955.1 Camelina sativa | reverse complement strand
AATCACCAACTATGATCCCTATACTTATTTAACATTGTATACGAGACAAAGGTTAACGAAATCATAACGGTGTTAGTACTTTGTCTTCTAATTAACTACAGTTAAATATTAACTAGACATCGCTTAAGAGCTTAAAACCCAAACCTCGTAATCTAGAAAAACACCCTAAATCGAAATCAGAGAGGAACCCTATAATTCAATATGATCAAGTGAAATCCAGAAAAATCAAGAAATATGAGGTACGATTCAAAGCAAATAATTTGTTTTTGTGGTTGTTTTGGTCGCTTATTAAGGTGTAATAGATCTAAATGCTCCGATCTTGACATTGTTTGTTTATGATTTTCACATGGATTC
>NW_010933516.1:0-354 GCF_000633955.1 Camelina sativa | reverse complement strand
TTGAATAATAATCAAGTGGTGGTAAGTACTTTTCATATCTCCTTCCTACTAAAACATCAAAAACAATATTTACTTCATTTACACTTCATATAATGTATACGCATCCGTCACATCTCACCAACAACATATTTTCGAATCAACCCCACCTGTTTTAGAAAGTAGTTCAAGTGACCTAGTTTTGAACCGGATGAACTGAGAGATTTGAAGATCAAAGGAGAAGGGAGAGACCGATGTCGGGTTTGCGGGAAGAATGGTGGATCCTGCTGCTGCAAAGTTACACCCTTTTTTGAAATTTGGTAAACCTAATGAATCCAAATATGGATTTAGAAATGGCATGTCCATTGCATCCACTGC
>NW_010933515.1:0-354 GCF_000633955.1 Camelina sativa | reverse complement strand
CAAAGAATTATTCGAAAGTTCATTCCTTCCATATAGTTCCTACATTGGAATTATATACATTGAGATTTTAAATATAAAATTCATAATGGTAATATGGATATTTGTTCTTTTTTTTTGTTTACTTTAGTACCTTTCCAAATTTCACAACCATGTCTTCCTTTTCCCAAAACTTTTCGACAACATAAGCAGACTTGTCACTTTTTAAATTCTCGATTGTAATCGAAATTTTAAACAGCATAGTCCTCCCTACCAAGGCAGAGAGACTTCCAGGAATAGGTGCAGTATCGTCCTGAACAAAGGTCAAATATTGATTAAATACTTGTTTTTATAACTTAAAACCAAAAGGAATTCAAA
>NW_010933514.1:0-355 GCF_000633955.1 Camelina sativa | reverse complement strand
ACTGGCTTCCTCTGTTCTCATTCCTACCACAGATATAATTGCGGCTGCTGTGCTCTCTAGCAGAAGCCTTTATCGTCGTAATCCATTTGCTAGAGCGAAATATCTTACTTCACCACAACTAGTTGTTGCTTACGCTCTTTCTGGAACGGTTTGTACTTAGTCATCTCACTGAACATAAAATCTCATGAAGCAATTTTTATTTTTTGAAATTTATCCAATGTATTGATTTGTCTCGACCTTGGTTCTTTTCTTTTTAATCTTTGATGTATACAGGTTGACATTGACTTTGAGAAAGAGCCAATGGGAACAAACAACGATGGACAAAATGTATACTTAAGGGACATATGGCCAAGCA
>NW_010933513.1:0-355 GCF_000633955.1 Camelina sativa | reverse complement strand
GTCTATGTTTTTGTTTTTGTCATGTTCTTGAATATTCAAATGTACGTTTCGACATTAACAAAAACAAAAACATTGATGATATAGATGTTTGACAACAATGAAAATAATAATTGTTTATTGTTTTTTAGGAGAAAATATTAGTATTCAACTTTTTGTATACAATAGGGGGTGGGGAGGGGAATCTCCTAATAGAGGGAATAAATAAAATAGCAAAAATTCCCTAATAAGAGAAACTAATAAAATAGAAAAAAAACTCATAATAGAAGAAATAAATGAAATGGAAAATAGTCCAAAAGAAATCACTAGATGAGATTTTTACGATCATTCCGACATTTGTGACCATTACCACCTTAGC
>NW_010933512.1:0-355 GCF_000633955.1 Camelina sativa | reverse complement strand
TTCTGTCTTTGCAAATCCCAATCAACTTCTCTTTTGCATCTTCATATCCAATGTAATCATTTATAACCATTTCAATGGGCGTAATCTCCGACAACGTCTGTAAAGCCGCTCTTCATCTTTGCCATATTTCCACACTTATTAGGCTTCCCACAAGCTATAAATTTATCATCAAGGTATACCTCACCAGTAATGGACCGGCTGCCAATTTTGCGATACTTGAACTCAACTCGCTTGCCTTGTTTATATCCCATGCCAAAAAGCGTAATAATTATATCAAGTTGCTGCCGCAAATCATCAAGTGTTAATACTGGCTCCAAAAGACTTCCCATTATCTGCAAATTTCATTTTTTTTTTT
>NW_010933511.1:0-355 GCF_000633955.1 Camelina sativa | reverse complement strand
CGATGGCGGACATCGTGAAGCAAATCCTAGCCAAACCGATTCAACTGTCTGACCAGGTGGTCAAAGCCGCTGATGAGGCTAGTTCCTTCAAGCAGGAGTGCGCCGAACTCAAGGCCAAGACCGAGAAGCTCGCTGCTCTTCTTCGCCAGGCTGCTCGCGCCAGCAACGACCTTTACGAGCGTCCCACTCGCCGCATCATCGATGACACCGAGCAGATGCTCGACAAGGCTCTCTCCCTTGTCCTCAAGTGCCGTGCCAATGGTCTCATGAAGCGCGTCTTCACCATCATCCCCGCCGCCGCCTTCCGCAAGATGTCCGCTCAGTTGGAGAACTCCCTCGGCGACGTTTCCTGGCT
>NW_010933510.1:0-355 GCF_000633955.1 Camelina sativa | reverse complement strand
TCATATCGTATTATCGTCCCATTCTTACGTTTGAGTTCTTTACAAGTACGTACAATTACAGCTCTGACCACTTCTGATCTTTCTAGAGTAGTATTTGGGATTGCTTCCTTGATTACAGCAACAATAACGTCACCAATATGAGCATAGCGGCGATTACTAGCTCCTATTATTCGAATACACATCAATTTTCGAGCCCCGCTGTTGTCTGCTACATTCAAATAGGTTTGTGGTTGAATCATATTTTTGTATCTCTTCTTTTAGTGCAAAGGACGAAGTAAAAAAAATATTGTTTGTCAAAAAAAACTTAGAATCTTTTTATCCTTAAATGTTATTTAGCTTTTTCATTCTATATTCC
>NW_010933509.1:0-355 GCF_000633955.1 Camelina sativa | reverse complement strand
TATCCTCGAACTAAAGCAAAGTATGTTATTGAATCTTCAATCTCCATCAGAACCTGTTTTCTTTTTTGTTTTTTTTCTTAAGTTAAGTACGAGGAAGCCTTAGCCGATGAGTGAGTAAGAGTGAGTTGTACAATCAAGCCTTAGCCGATGTGTAAGTTGAGTGACGTCACGTCACTGATGTAGAGAAGAGATATATAATAGAGGCTAAATGTGTAATTAGTAGTGTACAAAACCCTACTGTATATGAATACTGTAACATTATGATCAATACAATCAAGCCTCTCTTTACATATTGGTATTTATTCCATAACATTCACTATTGAAGTCCATTTTGAGTTTCATAACGTTCATGTGG
>NW_010933508.1:0-355 GCF_000633955.1 Camelina sativa | reverse complement strand
AACATGGAATAATCAACAAGAAGCAAGAAAGTAAATCAAGCAACTTAGGATTATTCTACATGCATGCAACCAATATAATCAACTTAAGCAAGTTAATGCAACAAGTTCCAATATGCATGCAACCGTTTATGATTTAACCCCTTTTAAATCCTTAAGTCCAATTTACGCATGTAGGTCCAAACACTTTAACCACTTAAATCTCTTAAGTCCAAATCATGCATGGAAGCCAACCGCTTAAACCGTTTAGTCTCTTAAGTCCAAATCATGCATGCAATCATCTTTAACCAACATCATGCCTTATAATGCAAATCGCTTTACTCATCAAGTCATGCATGAACCCAATTTTTAAGCAAGA
>NW_010933507.1:0-355 GCF_000633955.1 Camelina sativa | reverse complement strand
TGAGGTATATAGAAAACATGAAACCTTCTTGACATCGTTTTCCACGCGTCACGTGAAAACAAAAACGAAAAAGAAGCAAATTAATATTAGGGTTTTTCATGTTTTTTTCTCCCAAAAAATATGGATTTAGTGAATATATTTGAACTGTTATTTTCGAAGAGTTGATGATGAAGTTGTACTAAAAGGCATAGTAGTATGGAACTCTGTTCTTAGGTTATTAAATGATTGATCTCAATGAATTAGTACTACAAGGCATAGTAGTATGGAACCACAGCTCATTGTTATAAACCACGGGCTATTAACTTGTTTTCTTCCACGGACATTAATGGACAGTACTAACCCCATACTCTCTCAT
>NW_010933506.1:0-355 GCF_000633955.1 Camelina sativa | reverse complement strand
TTTTTTTGTCTCTTTTGTGTATGCTTACAATCTGGCTGATGAAAGGAGGGAGTTATGGGAGGATCTTAAGCATCATTTTGATTCTCCTTTGTTCGCTAATAAACCTTGGATGTTAGTGGGAGATTTCAATGAAATCCTTGACAGTGAAGAACATTCCAACTATGAGCAATCTCCCTCTCTCACAGTTGGAATGAGAGATTTTCAGGATGTGGTGCGTCACTGCTCTTTATCATATATGAGTTCTCATGGTCCTCTGTTTACGTGGGAAAATAAGAAGGATGAGGGACTTGTATGCAAGAAGTTGGATCGTATATTGGTTAATGAGGAATGGAGTCAACTTTTTGGTGATACTTAT
>NW_010933505.1:0-355 GCF_000633955.1 Camelina sativa | reverse complement strand
GACCGTGACTCGGTCGAGTGCATGTCCGAGTGGGGGGGTCGAGCTGGGCCGCGAGTCTCCATTAGCGGTTCCTTCCTCTTCTATTCAGACTCCCTAGCCTCCCTGACCATGAAAATACTAAAGCAAAAATCAAAATACCAAAATTCCAAAGAAATATATACAGGGATACCTTAGGGACTTCCTCCCTAGTGAGCTTGTTTAAAGTCACTAAGCTTGACTTTTGATGCCTTTTCAGGCTTGGTTTAGATACCAAGGAGGTGATGAAATCCCCCTGGTTCTACTTGATAACCCTTGTGTTCCTTCTTGAATACTACCTCCTTAGCACTTGAACCATGTTTCTTTTTAACCTTGAGCT
>NW_010933504.1:0-355 GCF_000633955.1 Camelina sativa | reverse complement strand
TTTTTTTTTTTAAATGTATTTTTCTTCCGTGCTGAAAAAAGAATGATGAAGGGTCACATTTATAGAGAAATGTAGTCACTTTTACCCGTGAGTTGTGTCTTTGCTTTTCAGTTTCTTTTGCTCTTTCCTTAATTTAGAGATTTTTTGTGAATTTAAACTTTAACTATATATATATAATTAAAAACGAAATTTAAAATTTGATAAATTAATTAACAGTGTAAACTAACAAATATTTTGGTTTTGAATTAGAAAAAGAAATTACAAACTGAAAAAGTCTGATAAGATTGTAAATTCATAATTTAAGAAACTCTAGATATATAAATATATGATTCCATTAACGTATATATATATATAT
>NW_010933503.1:0-355 GCF_000633955.1 Camelina sativa | reverse complement strand
GCTGGTCCAGTTATTTTCGCCGGTCCATGTAAGAGCAAAGTGACCGTCGATGTTCAAGGAACGGTCATCGCTACAACGAGCGGATACGCGACTCCTGAATGGATCTTATTCGAGCGTGTCGACAACGTGCTCCTCACCGGAACTGGTACATTCCACGGTAAAGGTGAAGATGTATGGAAAGCAGATGGATGTGGCAAAAAGGTCCAATGCAATCTTCCTCCAACGGTAAGAATAAATTACTATAGATATATATCATTGACGTTATACATTGGTAAATAATATATCATACGTGTGCATGTACACATGTAGTCTCTCAAATTCAGGAACATGAAAAATGTTGAAATCAGTGGCATAA
>NW_010933502.1:0-355 GCF_000633955.1 Camelina sativa | reverse complement strand
TTTTCAAATTTTTAGGGTTTTTCTATGCCTTAGATGCTATGCAAATAATAATATGAGGATGCTAAAAATTTGAAATAAGAACACAGAACACAATGTCAAATGCTATCTCANTCTCAAACCCTCCCCAAACTTAAATCACACAGTCCTCTGTGTGAAAGAAATTTGTAAGAGGATTCAAGACCAAAAACAAAACAAAATTTCAAATGCAATGATATTTACAAGTGAAGGTGATAGTGGTACCTCAAGGGTTGTGGAAGAAGTTGTCCACATCCATTTGCAATACCGGATTCAGTCTGTCTTATGGATTCTTTAGTGAAAGTGTGTTCTCTGACCACAGCCCCAGCTTCTTGGTAGA
>NW_010933501.1:0-355 GCF_000633955.1 Camelina sativa | reverse complement strand
TGGCCCTAGCAGTGGTCACTTCGGCAAGAAAGCTGCGGCCTTATTTCTAATCCCATACAATCGTAATCCTCACGACGCAGCCACTTCGAACGGTGTTACATAGCCCGAGCCAATCTGGGCGGCTNTAAATGGGCTGTCGAGTTGAGTGAATACGACATCGAGTTCCGGACTCGAACCTGTGCTAAGGTGCAGGTGTTGGCTGATTTCTTGATCGAACTCCCACTAGCCTCTTCGGTTAGCGGCAATGTCGAAGCCCCGTGGACGTTGTATGTTGATGGTGCTTCTTCCAAAACGGGAGCAGGAATTAAGGTCCGCCTCACTTCTCCTGCAGGCGAAGTGATTGAGCAGTCATTTC
>NW_010933500.1:0-355 GCF_000633955.1 Camelina sativa | reverse complement strand
CATTTGAATTATGACATGTTCCAAGTTGTTATTACTCAATCACATTTCTCTCTCACAATATGCAATTTGTCTTTGTGTTTGCTGATGTGCTTGAGCTTTATGTTTTGCTTTGTAGATGTACCTGAAGGGTTTTCTATTGCAAGGGTTCCTACACGAGTGTCAGACCTATCATCTTTCCTCTTGTCCAAAGAATTTGATGGTTTACGTCATGAGATCTACTGAGATTTGCATACACGAATATTTGAGCTTCAGTTACTAGATCTTCATAGACACTTACGCCTGACAAGGTGAGGTAAGAATGTTATAGAGATTAATTTAACTTGGTTTTCATCATATTTTTAAGTTTGTCTCTACT
>NW_010933499.1:0-355 GCF_000633955.1 Camelina sativa | reverse complement strand
AACTCCAATAGATGATCAAGTAATCGCCATTAACGATGCGGTTCACAAGCTTCAGCTCGCTATGCTCGACGGTATCACTGAGCAGAACCAGCTCTTCGCGGCGGGGAAGTTAATTTCTCGATTAGACTACGAAGATGTCGTCACTGAACGAACCATCGCTAAGCTCTGTGGTTATCCTCTTTGCCAGAGATTTCTCCCTTCCGATGTTTCTAGAAGAGGAAAGTATCGGATTTCGTTGAAGGAGCATAAGGTTTACGATTTACAGGAGACGGGAAAGTTTTGCTCCGCGGGTTGTTTAATTGATAGCAAAACGTTTTCGGGGACTTTGCAAGATGCTCGTACCTCGGAGTTTGAT
>NW_010933498.1:0-355 GCF_000633955.1 Camelina sativa | reverse complement strand
AGCCATTGACAATCTCCGATAGACCTCAAAAGCGCTATGAGACGTCTCGCCGCAGATACGATATCAGCTCCGATTCTTACGGCGTCTACCTCTGAGATCTCGCTGAGACTCCGCGCCGCTACGCCGTCGGCGAACTCCGACCGTCCTAGAGACATTAGCTCTCTGAGAGAGAGAGAGAGTAAGATAGTATCTACAGACAAAACATTGACATGAGATTGGAGGTTTTTTTTGTCGAATGAAGAAACAGATATTTGGCGTATAGAGACCGTGGAGGAATAAAGTAGAGTTCATCTGAAGTGAACAAACACTTTTGTTTTGTTTTCTCTTTTTAATTCTAAATCAGTATTATAGTATA
>NW_010933497.1:0-355 GCF_000633955.1 Camelina sativa | reverse complement strand
TAAACCTTCAAGGATGCTATCTCTCGCAAACCCGCTTCAACAGCAAGCATACTCTCTATGTTTCCTTCTCCATTGACATCACTGAAATTACTGACGACTTTGCTCCAAGTGCGATCGCTACCACCTGTTAGATGATGTTATTGCCTTTTACTTTTGAATCTTTAGATAAAGATGCTTAGTTTTTTTTTGGGAAATATTGGGAGGACTATTGAGGATCAGACCTGTTTGCCATGAGTCTTCAGGCTTTTGGGCAGCGGAGAGGACAACTTCAAAGGGAAGAGGAGCTGACGCTGACCAATGTTCATATCTTGATGTGGATATATCATCGCATATTCCTAAATGTGATCCAATGAGG
>NW_010933496.1:0-355 GCF_000633955.1 Camelina sativa | reverse complement strand
ATGTGCAGAGGGTATCAAGCAAAATAAAGCGCGGACGATATTGCAGCACCTTAGTGAGGCATGGCGGTGCTGGAAAGCTAATATACCATGGAAGGTCCCTGGTCTACCTGTGGCAATTGAGAATATGATCCTCCGATATGTCAAGTCAAAGGCTGATTGGTGGACAAATGTTGCTCACTACAACCGTGAGCGTATCAGAAGAGGGGCTACTGTTGATAAGACAGTTTGTAGAAAGAATCTTGGACGGTTAACCCGACTTTGGCTAAAGGCTGAACAGGTTTGTAACTTGTCACAACTCATATCATCTTCATCATTGTTGCTTGATTCAGATGCTTATGAAGAGGCTCCGTTTATT
>NW_010933495.1:0-355 GCF_000633955.1 Camelina sativa | reverse complement strand
AAATAAAGAATCAGAGTCAGATAGCTTACAGCAGCAGATGTAACTCTTTCAGGAACCAAGCGGTCATTCCGGTCACCTAATCCCAAATTTCCATATCTACCCCATCCCCATCCATAAAGATCACCATCTTCTGTAACCGCAGCAGTGTGTTCTGCACCAGCAGCAACCATTTTGATTCGTATTCCCTGCACCCATTACAAGTTTGAAGTGTTGGATGTAACATAAAGGATTAACCAAACTAACTACATAAACTCACGGTCTCCGATCACTACATCTTCTAACTTACCTAGTCAGAGCAATTATAAATAGATCATGTCCTACCTTCTATCTGTGTTTGCAGATAGTAAAAGGCATA
>NW_010933494.1:0-355 GCF_000633955.1 Camelina sativa | reverse complement strand
CTACGACCACTGAGAAGTGATACTTACATTAGTGCCAATGGGAGCTCCTTGCAACTCTTTTTCAGAGGTTATCTTGACGATTCAGTTCCCGTTTTACGGTAAGTAAACTTTGACTTGTGAAAAGAATCTTAACGATTCAGGTACGTAACGTCTTGGATTTTTGTACATTTTTATATATGGTAAAAAGATTATAGAACAATAACAGATAGAATATGATGAAAGATCAAAACTATAGAGTTCCTTTTCTATGTCTATATCTAAATCTAATACAAGACTTTGGTAGGTACCCTGATGATGTCTATGACCGTAGATGGTTCCCATTCACTAATAAGGAGTGGACACTTGTAACTACCAC
>NW_010933493.1:0-355 GCF_000633955.1 Camelina sativa | reverse complement strand
TTTTAGCTGAAACACCCAAAATCCAGAGAGAAAAGTCATGTACTCTTTAAGTGTATCTATATGAATGTATGCAAATCAATATTTGTGATATCTATGTGTTTGCCTGTATTTGTCTGTGTTTGAGTGTGTGTGTGTGTGTGTGTTGTGTATGTGTGTGTTTGTGTATTCTTTATTTGTTTGGATTTTGAGTGCAAAGCATCATCTTTTGTTCCCCCTCCCCCTCTTATATTACAACTATTACAATGTTAATCTAATAATAGCACTGATGATACAAAATTAGGAAGCGACTGACTTCATGTCAGTCACAAAATGGCCAATTTAGCATACCTTCCTAGAGACTGATAACTCCCAAGAC
>NW_010933492.1:0-355 GCF_000633955.1 Camelina sativa | reverse complement strand
AATTGCAAAGACAAATATTGGTTTTTATGATCACTTGGTGCAACAACATTTGTTTTTAAAAATATCAGAAGTAGCACATTGTCCGGATGCAAACCCAACCTTCATACAGTCTACCTTACATTTACCATTCCCGTACGTTGCCGAACAAGTAGTCGGACACATATCATCGATTCTCCCTGTTGGTTTGATCTCTGCATATCCACAAAGTCACCACACATGCATAAATATCATATACAATCATATATAGATTATGGATATGTCAATGTTCTTTGATTTAAAATGATGAAACTTACATTAGTAAAAAACAGCATAGAAATAAAAATGTTACCTGAAGCCAAGACGTTGTAACTCGACA
>NW_010933491.1:0-355 GCF_000633955.1 Camelina sativa | reverse complement strand
AGTTTCAGGACAAGAATGGAAAGATTGGATGCCTTTAGATTGGAAAAGATCTTTGAAATTAAGTTCTGGAGCATTGTCGGATCTAACCCCCTTAAGATTGGTTTCATATTGAGTTTCTATCATCGTAACAAAGGTTGGAAAAATTTGTAAAACATCAGATTTCTGTTTAAGAAGATAAACCCAAGTTGCTCTAGAGCAATCATCAACAATAGTGAGAAAATATTTAAAACCATCATGAGTAGGAACTGAGAAAGGCCCCCATGTGTCTATGTGAACGAGATCAAAAGGTTTATCACTGATGTTATTATGAGAAACAAAAGGAATATGTTTTTGTTTTGAAAGATGACAGATTTTA
>NW_010933490.1:0-355 GCF_000633955.1 Camelina sativa | reverse complement strand
CCACGAATAATTCTTGAAGTTTCTGCTTCTTTATTTACTTTTCATTATTATATTTCCATCTTTATTTTGGATTATATGCTCGCTCGTGTTACTTTTGCGTTCTTTCCTTTTATCTTACATGAAAATTAATATTTATAGTCAGTGAAAATTAAATATTGTAAATAGCCAATGATGTGTAATTCATCCATACGGTCATGAGAATCTAGTAGGTCTAAGTCTTGATATTTAAGTTGATATTTTTGTTTCCACAAAACTAATCCAACAACCGGTAACTCTTTAATCTTTCATTGGATTCGAAACCGTAAATAAACAATTAACATCGTTAGTATCATCACCTGACGAAATAATTATTTGC
>NW_010933489.1:0-355 GCF_000633955.1 Camelina sativa | reverse complement strand
GTAAATCAGCTGAATGATAGGTAGGTGCCTGCCGTGGTGGTCTTGGCGGGTGCGTACAAAGCCAGGGTTCAGTCCAAGTATTGATAGTAGATCCATCCCCAACATTTACTCGTAGACCCTTCTGCAGTAAATCTCGACCACAAAGAATTGACTTCCAGCCAAATGATGGCTGAGTGCCACAAGTTGCCTCAAGTATACTGGAATTTGAGAAATATCGCCCACGCAGAGTTCGAGACAATAAGCTATTGGGGTTCTGAAGGATTCGCCATGCTTGTTTTGCTAATAAGGCGTCATTAAACTTTTCAATATCTCTGAATCCAAGACCACCTTCTTTCTTCATATATTTCATACGCTC
>NW_010933488.1:0-355 GCF_000633955.1 Camelina sativa | reverse complement strand
AGAGCATTGGAGAAGTCTCTGTCTCCTGAAATCAACATAAAATTCGCAGGAGCAGGATTGTCCAATGCCCAAAACAACATGTCCACTAGAATCTTCTTATCACTCGCATCCTTCACACCTAAATAAAAGATTCAATACAGAATTCAAAATCCAATCAGAGGCTGTATGTAAGGCATTAGTGATATCATTATTAAATCAAGATGATGAGAAGTAGTAACACAGAGAGATACTTATAGGGTTTAGGGTTTGAGTTAATACCGGCAGGGACGTGGTTGAGAGCGATACCAGTAGAATTAAGAGCGTGCTGGATGGCTAAAGGGATAAGATTGGTATCTCCATAAGCAGAGATTGAAAC
>NW_010933487.1:0-355 GCF_000633955.1 Camelina sativa | reverse complement strand
TTGATTAATCAAATTAGAGAAAGTAAAACTGCGGCTTGCAAGAGACAGAAGAGATCATGAAGAATAAGAAGAAAAGTAGCATGTGTCAGAGATGCTGTTGTTCAAATCTCTTTAAGACATGAAGAATGGTTTGTTTGTTCTACTTCTAGCGGGGAAACGAAGTTATGTTAACTGATAAATACTTATGGCTTTTCATCTTGTAGTCTTGTTTTTTATTTCAGTTATCTTTTATGAACATGTCTTCTTTGGATTGACAACTCTGTTTTGTTATTGTAAACACAAAATTGGTTTACAGGAAACGATCTGACTTTTAAGACCATCAGTTTTTGTTATTCTAATATCTGATTCAGACATG
>NW_010933486.1:289-355 GCF_000633955.1 Camelina sativa | reverse complement strand
TTAGGATCATTATTAGTCTAAGATTAAGTTCGTTCATACACTTGTGATGTTACTGAACTCAAATCT
>NW_010933486.1:0-182 GCF_000633955.1 Camelina sativa | reverse complement strand
ACTGCCCAGTCGACTCGACCACCCACTCGAGCCTGAGCTCGACCGTGTACCTGTTCGAGTCTGTACTCGAGTTTGTTGATGCACACAAGGTCAAAAGGCAAAGAAAATCTTCAAAGGCCTATTGACAACATCCAGAGGCTACAACAGGGTTTGAGACATAAGCAAAGAAGAGTAGTTCAGGA
>NW_010933485.1:0-355 GCF_000633955.1 Camelina sativa | reverse complement strand
CCCGTCAAAATCTGCCTCCCTTGCCCATAAGGAGAGAGTCTCCCTAGTGGTGGAATCTTTTAGAACTGATGACGTCCTAGCTGTGAGCTGACCCAAGAGCTACACTGATTAGGAAGCAGATTCCGCACAGAAGACCAAGCAAATCTCCTCTTCTAGTCTTACCCCCAGGCTGTGGTGCTACGAGATGGCAATTTCTCGTATAGAAGAATAGATCCGTGGGCCTATTGATTGACCATAGATGCGAACCGATCGACTGCTATCTAAGAGAAGATAAGTAGTTCTTCTATCGTTCAAGGGCAAGGGGAGAACATGTAGCGGCTTGCCTAGATCTCGTATTTCCCACGTAGTCCGTAGG
>NW_010933484.1:0-355 GCF_000633955.1 Camelina sativa | reverse complement strand
TTAAATGTTCATTGATTATGTCTTAATTTAATATAGTTCTTCGGAATTATATAGGTAATTATTTATAAGTTGAATAAGAAAATACAAATATATGTAAAACATAAAAAGAAGAAAAAGGTTGACTAATTTTGTTATTTAAAATCTAAATTGTAAGTCATGATTTAATTAGAAAATAGATATTATGTGAAGATAAAAAGGATTTGTGTATCAGTTATGGAACAATTTAGAATAATGTGTTGTTAAAATACGTACAAGAAGAGAACATCTGAACATGGAGCCACTCACTGAGAAACATAATGCACTTACAAAAAAAAAAAAAAGGTTTCACCTAAGCTTCATGTATGTCTATAGACCT
>NW_010933483.1:0-355 GCF_000633955.1 Camelina sativa | reverse complement strand
TGTCCCGAAACAGGCTAAAACCGAGAAAATATTGATTTAAAGCAGTAAACATNGTTACTGTTTATGGGGTCAGAATGTGTGACAGTCCAAAGCATTTGACTGATTGTAAGAGTTCGGGATGAATTTGGAGTGTTTAGACAACACATAAACCCCTTTTATCCTAAAACAAGCTTAAACCGAGAAAACAGGCTAAAACCGAGAGAAAACATTGATTCGAAGCAGTAAAAAGCTATGTTACTCTTTCTAGGGTTAATATATATAACAATCCAATGCATTTGACTAATTATAAGAGTTTGGTTGAATTTGGCGAGTTTAGACACCACTCATACCCATTTTGTCCCGAAACAGGCTAAAA
>NW_010933482.1:0-355 GCF_000633955.1 Camelina sativa | reverse complement strand
TTACACAAAAAAATAACAAAAAAAAAATCTTGCATAGATTAAAGAAAAAGCAGACTATATATTTAGTTGATACATAGTAGTTTGATCTAAACATATATTTCTTACGTATTATATATTTTTTTTTATTACACAAACAAATTTTAGATCCTCGAAAATAACTTTACTCATAACATTAATTTTATCTGCAAAAATTTGTTACATAATGTAAAAGTAAAACTCATTCTGGTTATATATACTGAAATCAGTCGTCAATCATAAATACTACTGGTGTCTACTGAGGAAAGTTCTCGATGAAACAAAGTTTAAACCAGTTCGGTTTATATATTACGGTCAATTTGGTTTAGTTTCATTTAGG
>NW_010933481.1:0-355 GCF_000633955.1 Camelina sativa | reverse complement strand
GAGTAAGATACAAAATGAAGTTACATATTACACAAATGAATCTGGAGCTTAAAGGTTAGCATAAATGCGCCGAATTTGCCCAGCCAAAAACCTCACAAGAAAGAATAAATACACAAGGAATCTCCGTTGCTGGATAATATCACTGCAAGATCTCTATGCCATTTCACGACTTAAGTATCTTAATCCAGTTCACTAACAAGGTCCCTAAGAGAGGGAACCTTGATGGCCAGAGTTTTGTAGAGTCTAGAGTAGCGAGCTCTTGTGCCATCAGCTGTTTTAGCTAAAGCCAGCAAACTTAGAGCTTCGGGTAATTGCGCAAACATTTGTTTCATTTCCTCTAAGCTCATGTTTACTA
>NW_010933480.1:0-355 GCF_000633955.1 Camelina sativa | reverse complement strand
GATCTAAGAAGCCACGAATCAGATAGGTGTATGCAACTAAATCATACTTACCTACCGCCTTAATCATACCCAGAGCTTCATAGATCCTCCCTGCGTGGACAAGAGCTTTGGTCAGAATCCTGTATGTGTCTTCGTTGTCTCGACGAGAAACTCTGGCGTGACGGTATAGTTGGAGGGCTTTGTCTAGGCGGTTTTCAATACAGTGGACTTTGATCATGTGGTTGAAAGAGACGACGCTGGGATTAATTTTACACTCGTTGAAGAAGTAGTGGAACAGAGCCTTGGCGTCCACGTAACGTTTGGCCCCGATCATGGCGTCGATGATTTCGTTGCACATGACGATCGTTGTCTCGGG
>NW_010933479.1:0-355 GCF_000633955.1 Camelina sativa | reverse complement strand
TGTTATATGGAGAAGAGGAAGATGATTCATCTGGTTTTGAATCTGGGATTTCATCTGATGAGAAGTCTGGTTCTAAATCTGGGGAATTGATAAGGAAAAAGTAAACGAGTGTGAGAAAAAGCTTGAGAATATGGACATAGATAGTAAGAAAAAATCTTGAGAATTGAAACAATGGAGTGAGAGGGAGAATGAAAATTTGTTAGCCGCTCAATTTTTTCATCAAGTACTTATCGAAAAATTAGATTTATTTTTCCGCCTCAAGTATGCATAGCGTTTTTAAAATACCAATGCTATGTATATTACAATTAAAAAAAGATATTCTTAAAAATAAAATATGATCAGTAAAACATAGCGT
>NW_010933478.1:0-355 GCF_000633955.1 Camelina sativa | reverse complement strand
TATTAGACAAGAAAGTATTCGGACAAGAGCGCGGTTGAGATTACACCGATTAAACACAAGACTGATGCAAAATCTGCAAACTTATTTGATGATCCAGAGAAGAAGTAAATCTTGTGGCTACTGCTCTCTCCTCTGAAGCCTCTAACAATCATGGCCTGCACATAAACAGAACAAAATGCTTAGTTCTTCAACAGAGAGTTCGTATCTGATTTTCTAATAATGAAAGACCTCTCTACACCACACAGAAATCTAGTTGACCTGTGATATTTGCTCGGCATGGCGAAATATGTTCTTGAAGATGCGGCGTATGAAAGATGCGAAAACTACAAAAGCAGCCACTTGTAAGATGAGTTCT
>NW_010933477.1:0-355 GCF_000633955.1 Camelina sativa | reverse complement strand
TATTAATGGGCCTGCCAATCCTAACTATATAATGCTTCTCAAGATGAAAATTTTGATCTATTGTTCCTCTGTTGTCTTCATTTCATTAAAAAAGAAAGCATGATAATGATGATGATGATGATGATGATGATGATGAATCTCAATAAGAATCAAAGAAGGCACCGGGGTACATACAATCTCTTGTATCCACCGAGAAACAAAAACGTAAGTTGGTTAATTTGTTGTTCTCAAAACAATATTAATATGATAATATGATAATGTTTCTTTCTTTGGTTGGCTTCAGTACCTCGGGCTGGATCTGTGGAACAATGAAGGCATGAAGCTCCCTAATCATGCTGACTTCGGTCGTTTCGTC
>NW_010933476.1:0-355 GCF_000633955.1 Camelina sativa | reverse complement strand
ATCACTTTCTGTATCGCTTCTTGGTCTAAGAAGTGGAATGGCTCATCGACTCCTAGAATAGCGACTGTGCAGAGAGAACTCTTCAGCGTTTCCCCTTGCAATGTCTCCCTAACAGCCAAAATTGCATCTTTGATCAGATCTTCTCTTGAAGAATCCCCAAAGCTCTCAAACCTGCGTTCCAGATAGGTCTTTGCCGCTTGGGAACGGGATCCAATAGCAAAAGCTTGGTACTCAAAGTAGTTTCCGCTTGGACAGTTGTAGTAAAGGTGGGCGCCAGACTCATCCAATCCACCTACTAGTAAACCCACACCATAGGGCCGTTTCCATGATCGTTGGGTACAGACCTGTTCACAAG
>NW_010933475.1:0-355 GCF_000633955.1 Camelina sativa | reverse complement strand
GACATTGTACAAAACCAATTGTGAAACTAGCGTTTCTTCTTTTTCACTATGTTTCATTTTAGATGAATACATACTTCCTAAAGTTGCTGAAAGAAATCTGAGAAGGTTCGCTATTTTGCAATCAAAAACAACTGAGGTTGAAGTTAATCTTCCTCTCCATAAGGTACCTCTCTCCCCCTCTCAGGCGGGTTTTACGTTAGATTTACTCCAAAACATGAATTCATAAAATCTATATACTGCTCATAGAAGGTTATGATATTGGTAAATATGAAACTTTTGTTTTTGTTTTGAGTTTGGAGATACCAGCAGCTTAAAAGTTAACTGGTTTTCCCTTGCATAAATCAGTTGGAAGTTA
>NW_010933474.1:0-355 GCF_000633955.1 Camelina sativa | reverse complement strand
GGGCTCTCTTCCACTGGAGTCGCTGTTGCACATGCCAGTTCCGGTTAGTCCATATATATATTACTTTTTTTATCGATCTGTGGAATTATATGTAGGGTTTAAATATTTTTCAATTAGTGAAATGGGTTTCCTTTAAAATCTAGTACTGAAACAGAAAGGACATGCGCACTCATGTATTCGGATATGGTGGAATGGCGAGGTCACAATCCTCCTCCGGCTACAATAATGTTCATATCCGATCAGGTATACGATCGGGTGGAGGATGATGGCGTCTCTTTAGATCTGGCCCGGCTACAACAAGAGACGCTATACAACATCTTTCTGACTTATTCGGTTCGTACTAGAATATCAGTGC
>NW_010933473.1:0-355 GCF_000633955.1 Camelina sativa | reverse complement strand
AATAAAGCTGTTTACTGCTTTGAATCAATGTTTTCTCGGTTTTAGGCAGTTTCGGGACAAAATGGGTTCAAGTGTAGTCTAAACACTCCAAATTCATCCCGAACTTTTATAATTAGTCAAATGCATTGAATTTTCACACATTTTGACCCTAGAAACAGTAACAATGCTCTTTACTGCTTAGAAACAATGTTTTCTCGGTTTTAGGCAGTTTCGGGACAAAATGGGTTCAAGTGTAGTCTAAACACTCCAAATTCAACCTGAGCTCTTATAAATAGTCAAATGCATTGGATTATTACAGATTTTGAAAATAGAAAGAGCAACGTAGCTGTTTACTGCTTCGAATCAATGTTTTCTC
>NW_010933472.1:0-355 GCF_000633955.1 Camelina sativa | reverse complement strand
GACCATAAAAGAGATGGATTTTTAATCATGGTGAATCTAGATTGCAGAACTTCAAATGCACGCTCAACATCTTTTTGTACACCTTCTTGACGTTCTGCAAACAAATGATGTTTCGGGTGTTGTGGTTGTGGGATGGAATTAACAAATGTTGTCCATTCGGGGTAAATAGCATCCGTCAGATAGTAAGCTAAATTATACTCACTTCCGTTGACATAGTACGTAACTTCGGGAGTTCGTCCGTAAATAATGTCATTAAATACTGGTGACTGATCAATAACATTTAAATTATTACAAGTACCTGGAGCTCCAAAAATGCGTGCCATATCCAGAGATCTTGTGAAGCTACCGCCTCCAA
>NW_010933471.1:0-355 GCF_000633955.1 Camelina sativa | reverse complement strand
CAACTCCCGGTGGCTCGATGAAGAGCTTAGCCATCCAAATCCTAACTAAAAGATGGTTCACGTTCTTTGCGAGTCTCTTAATCATGTCGATGGCTGGAGCCACTTACATGTTCAGTCTCTATTCAAACGATATCCAGAAAACTTTAGGTTACGACCAAACCACTCTTAATCTCCTAAGTTTCTTCAAAGATCTCGGAGCCAACGTCGGAGTCCTCGCGGCCGCGGGTCGAGTCAATGAGGTGACCCCGCCTTGGGTTGTTCTCTTAATCGGAGCAGTCCTTAACTTCTTTGGATACTTCATGATTTGGCTCGCCGTCACAAAACGTATCTCGAAACCTCAAGTTTGGCAGATGTG
>NW_010933470.1:0-355 GCF_000633955.1 Camelina sativa | reverse complement strand
GTTTTATATATGGTAAAATGACAATATTACCTTCGTCTTCTTCCTCAATCGATCTCTGTAAAAACCGAAACCTAAGTCCTGATTTTCATATGTTCTTCTTATTATCTCTATTTTCTATACAAAATATGTTAGATCCAAAACTTAATTATTGATTTCTATGTTAAGAACAAAGATATGTTTTTTTGTAAAGATTTTGAGTTTTAAATTGTCATGATATATAAATAATAACTCCATCGAACACATCATGACTGATTTAATAATTCAAATTAAAGATCTGTTTTATTGTTTACCGACTGAAGAAGCAATTATCCAAAGAGATTCAATGGAGATGATGAAAGAAAGAAAAATTGATAAC
>NW_010933469.1:0-355 GCF_000633955.1 Camelina sativa | reverse complement strand
CAATATTCTTTTTGAAAAAAAAACAAAGAATTTATCTTTATTAGAGGGAGATATGAGAGATATTTTATTTTATCACAGGGAATTTTGTGACTCTTCTATTTACAAATCTGCCTTTTCTAGAATTGAATAATTCCTAATAGCAGATTCCTGTTTTGAATTTCATGTTTTATTGTTTGCTGTAGTCATTTGCTTTAATAATTTGTTAACACTAATAAAGATAATAATGAATACAAAATAATGGCTCGGCTCGTGCATAAACGGACAAGAGAAGGTTCCATTGGAACAAATTTTTATTTTAGTTTTGGGTACCCCCCTTTTAAGTGTGAAAAGAAATGACAAAAAGATATTGGAACAT
>NW_010933468.1:0-355 GCF_000633955.1 Camelina sativa | reverse complement strand
TAGTTAGACTTAGAGTATAAGATATATGTTTTGTGATATCGTTTTAAGATAAGGTTTTTCTAACTTTGCCTAACAATGTGACATTTGGCACTCTATATTTGTGACACATATCATTCTCATTAGTTTTAAATTTAACATTCTATTTTCTTTTTGACTTTATTTTATTTGTATCTTATATGGTGTATAGTTTGTTAAAAAAATAAAATTGTTATATAGTTTGCTTTTTGAATTTCAACATTGTTACAAAAATATCTTCCTTTCATTTTTTAGTTTTAGCATCTAATATATTTTATAATGAAATCATACATCATAGAACCTAAAAAAAAATACTGATCAACCCAACTAAAAAATATAA
>NW_010933467.1:0-355 GCF_000633955.1 Camelina sativa | reverse complement strand
GAGGCAGTGAATCATGGATGGCAAAATTGCTTCCAAGCATTCGCATCTACACAATTTTTCTTGCTCCGCAACCTTTGTCTTCTTCCCCCGTTTTTTAAACGTTTCCGTCTCTAGTTTGATGCATGAACCGTATCTCTTCTCCATTGACATGGCAGCCTTGGTGACAAGACCCCTAGTCAAAATAGGAGAAGACACATTCTGAGCTTCTTTCTTTTCCTTTTGAAGGTCCCCAAATCGTAACCTTTTCCAGCACATAATAGACTCTCTCAGGTCTCTTTCTTTCGGGTCATCATCATGAAGCCATTGGGCGAGCTCGCTTATCTCAGCTTCGGTTTCATAATATGTCCAGGGTGAA
>NW_010933466.1:0-355 GCF_000633955.1 Camelina sativa | reverse complement strand
TTTAAGGTTAGTTTTATATTTGTACTTCTCAATTAATATAGTAGGATCGAATCAATTATTTTTTTTAACTGTCGATAATAAAAAAATATTAACATTTTGTTTTTCTAGAAGGGGCATTCTCAAAAATGCCCATTTTTCCATACCCCTTTTTAAAAATACCCTTTCATGTTGACCATTTTTAAAACTACCCCTCTTTATATACAAAATGACCAAATTACCCTTTTTTGAGTGACAGCAAGAATGTACAGTCATCAAAATCGAAAATATTTTCCCGCCAAAAAAAAAATTTTCCCGCCAAAATCGAAAAGTTTTCCCGCCAAAAATATTGAAATTTATACCTTTTAAAAACATTGTA
>NW_010933465.1:0-355 GCF_000633955.1 Camelina sativa | reverse complement strand
TTAGGGTTAGATTTCGCCGACGATAAGGACAGAGAGTTTTTTTTTCCACGGTTTAAAAATNTCACTTTCCCTCTCATTGTAACTGTCGATGCTGGAAAGATAACTCAGCAGTCATAAACGGTATCTCAGCCAACCCTCAAATTAGAATGATTAAATAACCGACTAAACCGAACCGAACCGAAAAAATAATTTTTCCCAATTTGGTATTTTTGTATTGGTATGTTTGCCTAGTTTTCTTATATTCGGCTTATTTCGGTTATATTATGCTAATCTACCTAATTACAATATATTTTGGGATATTTATTGTAAGATATTCATCTAACCGACCAATAACCGGAAATAACCAAAAATTAAT
>NW_010933464.1:0-355 GCF_000633955.1 Camelina sativa | reverse complement strand
AAGACTTTTAACAACAACAAAAACATAATTGAAAAAAAAAATGTATGTATTTACAAATTCAACAAATTTGGTGGCCTCTTGTATATCTGTCCCCTATGCCTCTTCTCTGTTTTATGTAGATATGTATATATATTATATTATATTTATCTTCTGGTTTATAAATTAATTTATAAGATTAAAAGAGTTTAAAGTTCAAGATTTGGAGTTTATGGGGTTAATTATTTTTTGAAAAATAGTATCACATCTTATTTTTGTGGTACTAAATAGCGACTGATATTCGACTATTTTGCGACTAATGTTTTCCGCATTAAATCTTCGTTTGATGGTACCAAATATTGACTAATATCCGACTAAT
>NW_010933463.1:0-355 GCF_000633955.1 Camelina sativa | reverse complement strand
AGGGAAAAAGAGATCTGCCTGCTTTTTAGTAAATGATGGTTTTCCTGAAAAAAATGACGCCCACTTTTAGACATCAGACGAATACCAACAACCAATAACCATGAAAATAAAGAGCAGTTAAGGAAGCTAACCTGGTTGGGCACCAAGCTCAATGACATGCAACTTTGATGTTATCTGCCCAGCATTAAAGCTCTTGCTTGCAAAGGATATAAGAATAGAAGGATTTTCATTCCCAGGGACCTACCAACCATTAATAACGTTGCTTGTTATACTACATTTTAAGATCCGACCATGAATAAACTAACAAAAGAACCACATAGTTACCTTAAACTGAGCAAATGACGCAGCATGTGCT
>NW_010933462.1:0-355 GCF_000633955.1 Camelina sativa | reverse complement strand
GATTATTACATATTTTGACCCTAGAAACAGTAACAACACTGTTTACTACTTAGAATCAACGTTTTCTCAGTCTTAGCCTGTTTCGGGACAAAATGGGTATAAGTGGTGGCTAAACACTCCAAATTCAACCCGAACTCTTCAAATTAGTCAAATGCATTTGATTGTTACATATTTTGACCCTAGAAAGAGTAACACAACTGTTTACTGCTTCAAATCAATGTTTTCTCTCGGTTTTAGCCTGTTTTCTCGGTCTAAGCATGTTTTGGGATAAACGGTTTAAGTGTTGTCTAAACACTATTAATTCATCTCGAACTTTTACAATTAGTCAAATGCATTGGACTGTCACACATTCTGA
>NW_010933461.1:0-355 GCF_000633955.1 Camelina sativa | reverse complement strand
TTTGGGTGTTAAATTCAGGAAGTTGCTGCAAGGAAAAAGACACTATTTCTTGCCAATCTCCCTTACGACTGTCAGATAATACCAACTATGTAAGTAGCACTTTTTTTTTTAATTTCCTCTTCTCTGTTTGGAGCAAGTTTCTAATGACTCATATTCTTTTACCCTCCATTTTTACAGCATCAGTTACTTCAGACATGTTGGAGAAATTGTTCATGTTCGAATTATGGTAGACAACATGGGCGAGCATTTGGGCTGTGGCTATGTTGAGTTTGCTTCTTCTAACGAAGCAGAGAAGGTGAGAGTAGTGTATACTTGCGATGAAGTAGAAGTAGTGTATATTTGAAAGTAGGATTTC
>NW_010933460.1:0-355 GCF_000633955.1 Camelina sativa | reverse complement strand
CCCTCTTAGACCTACAAAACCCATTAATGAGAGTATTATAGGTCACCGCATCCGGGGAACAGCCCTTGCTTACCATAAGATCAAACATATGCTTGGCGTCACCTAGACGACCGTGAATGCAAAACCCATTGATGAGTGTATTGTAAGTGCAGATATTAGGATCTACAGATCTCCTGATCATCTCCTTGTACAAGTTTTTAGCCTCCAAAAGGTCACCCTCTTTCACAAACGCATCGATGAGCGCACTGAAAAAGATAACATTAGGATCTATATCCCTCTTCAGCATATCTCTGAGAAGCTTAGCAGCGTCACTCCATCTACCAGAGTTACAAAGGCCACTTATCAGAGTGTTGTA
>NW_010933459.1:0-355 GCF_000633955.1 Camelina sativa | reverse complement strand
GGCTTGGGTCGTGGAAACCGCAAAGGTGAAGAAATTGATATAGATGAAGGACCATTTAGCAAGGAATCGGGCTCCCATAAGTGACCTGGCTTCCCTACTAAATCAACCAGGTACTCCCTGAAACCAAAACAAAGTTTCCACATCATCAACCTAGTATTTAGCGTTAGGAATGTTTTTACAGAAACAGAAAGCAAAGCAAATAGGAAAATAAAGGCTCTTTCGCAACCACTTCTATCATACCTATCAAGTCCAAACCTGACAAGGCACGATGCGGCATCATCTCTATTACAATATTTGCATCCCTTTGCAATTCGACAGGGTAAATCAATTATGTCAGCCAGTACCTGCATGCACC
>NW_010933458.1:0-355 GCF_000633955.1 Camelina sativa | reverse complement strand
GAAGTAGAGTAGGTTGTACCTGTTGGTGAATACGGATTCTCTCTTCAAGAGATGAAACAAACTGTTTCCACATTTCCACTTCAGGTGATCGCCCAGTCTTGAGGCATTTTATTACTGATTGACAGTATCTGATTCAGCCAAAGCACACAGGACATCAGAAAACCATTACACAGCTTAACAAAGGAGTAGATGATGGAAAGTGAATCTCCTTACTTCAGTGCAGTCGAGAGTTTACCAACTTCAGCCAGCATATGGGCATATATGACTTTATATGGCTGAAACGGTATCAGGGTATACTGAGAGTTTCCCAGCGTCTTAGAGTATTCATATAACTCTGTTCTCTGACCATGCAAAG
>NW_010933457.1:0-355 GCF_000633955.1 Camelina sativa | reverse complement strand
GTTGCGGCTTTCCCTTGGATTATGTGGTATATTTGGAAAGCAAGGAACGCACGCGTTTATGAGAATATTGTGGAGCGGCCAGAGGATATTGTTAGGATAGCAGAGGGCGAAGCTTCAGCGTGGCAGCAGGCTTAGGTAGAGGTTGAGCAAGAGACCCTTACTTCTAACCCTGTCATTCCAAGGATCCGGGTTAGGGGGGCCACTGCTCCCCTCCCAATGGTTTTTTCAGGATATCGCTGCTTCATAGATGGATCTTGGAATCCATTTGCCGGTGCTGAATGGTGCTGTACTTCGTTCCAGGCTACATCGCCGTTGTTGGGAGCCAAGAATTTTAGGCGAAGTTTGTCTCCTTTAC
>NW_010933456.1:0-355 GCF_000633955.1 Camelina sativa | reverse complement strand
ATCTAACCCTGTTTATTTTTGGGGGCAGTTCTTCTTGATACTTTCGTGCAGTATCGCGGTGGGGACCAATCTCAGCCAATTCATCTGTATCGGAAGATTCACGGCGGTGTCTTTCCAAGTACTTGGTCACATGAAGACAATTCTGGTTTTGGTTTTGGGATTCACTTTCTTCGGCAAGGAAGGTTTAAACATACAAGTAGTACTTGGAATGCTCATTGCCATCCTTGGTATGATCTGGTACGGTAATGCATCTTCTAAACCGGGCGGTAAAGAGCGTCGTAGCCTCTCTATTCCCATAACCAAGTCACAGAAACTATCTGAAACAACCGAATCTGATGAGAAGGTGTAGTAGAAG
>NW_010933455.1:0-355 GCF_000633955.1 Camelina sativa | reverse complement strand
AATCTAGATTATGATCAGGTATATTATTTTTCTCATCTCCCTAACTTTTAGACAAACTTGTGACACAACCTTTTAGCGAAACTTCTTTGGTGATTTTACAGATTGTTGTTCTGAACACTAAGACAGCAAAGGAAGCAACTTTAGATATTTTGACCACACATTGCATACCTTCTGCTATGTCTGATGATCTCAAGGCTGAAGAAAGAAACTGAGACAAAAGGAGGCACAACCATAAACAGGAGAGGAAGAGAGATTTTGGTCCATGGAACAGAAGCAAATACAGTCATAGAAAGACAGAGAAGCTCTTATTTTTCTTGTTCTGTTTTTTTTTTTTTTTTTTTTTTTTTTTTTTTTT
>NW_010933454.1:0-355 GCF_000633955.1 Camelina sativa | reverse complement strand
TTTTTTTATTAGACTGTTGCATCTCTTTAAAGAAAGAAAATGCTTCTCCAGCTGAAGTGAACTATGATCACGTGGATATACAGTGTCATATGAGTAGTGGTAACTCTAAGTTTGAATTAAAAGAATGGGGTATACGACTCTCTGAGGAATGTTCATCACTGGAAAACCGACTTTGTAACCCAGTCACTCTTCCACGTCGTTGTGAAGCCGATGAAGACAATAGGGGTTAATGATTGAGTGAAGGATCTGGAGGAAGCTATGTAGTGGCAGAGAGAAGCAGGAAGCGAATGCATGTAAGCATTAAGCTTGAACTGAACATAAATGTCTAAATCTCACATTTCCTTTTGAAAATCAT
>NW_010933453.1:0-355 GCF_000633955.1 Camelina sativa | reverse complement strand
TTTTCAGTTATGTTATTTGATTAAAGTGATAGAATAGTTGAAAGAATTAAAGTAGGTATCGAAGCATTTGATGTTTGAGAAAAAAAATATGTGAAATTCGATGTGGTAAACATTTTCATGAACCTGGAAGTTTCAGGAATAAAAGAAAGTACATGATGTCTCCCTCTTTATCTCTATATAATAGAACTATTCAGTTTTATTATACGTTAACCACCTGCTCAAGAATTGTCTGCAGAAGATACTCAATGAGAGTAAAAAAACAAGAGAAAAAGCAAGAAAAGAGCGATGCACAGACTAAACCCAGATGTGGACATTCTTTTTCGGAGAAAAGAGTGATTCTTTTGACCAAATTAAG
>NW_010933452.1:0-355 GCF_000633955.1 Camelina sativa | reverse complement strand
CAACAATTCCCAATTTCATCATTAACATGGCAGAGGTACTAACAATTTACTCTTTCAATATTCTTCTTTAATTATATATAGTTGTTGTGAGCAATTTTGGTAATTTAATTAAGAATATGTTACAGGGTTTGTTAAGGAACATACATGTGATTGGTGGGAAACGGAGCAAATTAACGATTTTAGATGGTATTAGTGGCATCATTCGACCTTCCAGGTATTATTTATATAAATACTACAGCATTTCTTCATTATGTTTTGTTGCTAAATTTTTTTTTGTTGTCTAAATTACTTTTATGTTTTGTTTCTTGAGATTGACACTTCTACTAGGTCCTCCAAGTTCTGGGAAGACAACATT
>NW_010933451.1:0-355 GCF_000633955.1 Camelina sativa | reverse complement strand
TTGTCGCCTATTGTCAGCCATAGGGACTTCATTTCTTCCTTGCTCACTTCCATGTTCTCTCCACTCCAATCCTTGAAACCGTATAGCTTTCCATCTCCTTGTAGGTGAGTCGGTATTCCTTGTTGCGCACAGAGAAGGTGATGAACCCAATCCCCCCATCGGGTAGTAGGGTCGGGTGGTCCTCTAAGTAGTGCAATTTTAGTGTTGAGAGAAAGTGGACCGTCTCCTCCTCATAAGCCTCGAGGTTGGCTTGCATCATCTTGCCCAGGTGGAACATGTCGAACAGGAACTCGACATCTCTTACGATCCCCAACTGCTTCATCGTTTCTCGGTGAGGGTAGCGGGTACCAACGAA
>NW_010933450.1:0-355 GCF_000633955.1 Camelina sativa | reverse complement strand
TTCCAGCTAACTGATAAGAGCGATGTGTACAGCTTCGGGGTTGTGCTTCTTGAGATGGTTACATCGAAAAAGGCAATAGATTTCACAAGAGAAGAGGAAGATGTGAACCTGGTGATGTATATTAACAAGATGATGGATCAAGAGAGATTGACTGAATGCATTGATCCGCTGCTGAAGAAGACTGCTAACAAGGTTGAACTGCAGACGATGCAACAGCTCGGGAATTTGGCATCTGCGTGTCTTAACGAGCGGAGACAAAACCGGCCTTCGATGAAAGAAGTTGCTGATGAGATCGAGTACATCATCAATATTCTGTCACAAGAGGTTACTGAGACATAGTTGTATTATTAGGATT
>NW_010933449.1:0-355 GCF_000633955.1 Camelina sativa | reverse complement strand
ATATTATTTGCCAACGTACACGTGGTTGGTGATAGCCAAATCTTGGACATAATCTGTATATAGAATATGTGGCTCACAAATTATATGTAGTCAACCAAGAAAGTAGATTTGTAACTATATATATAGTTGGGTTATATCAATTTAATATTATATAGAGTTGGGTTTCTCATAATGTATTATTAGAAGACTGTATAATGTTTGAAGTCCAATAACCAAAATACACTAGCTATCTTTAGAATGTTTACTTTGGTTGTACACAAAAAAGATGTTTATTTTGGTTTGGGACGACTAAATCAGCTTTATACGGGAACTGTGACTGGTTACTGGACTTGATATTTTTTTTTTTTTTTTTTTT
>NW_010933448.1:0-355 GCF_000633955.1 Camelina sativa | reverse complement strand
TAGTTCGTATATAATTCGACTCAAATCCGGTTTGTAGAAAAAGACACATTTCCATACAAGCATATTTTACAAATAAATTTATACGAGTAAGGCCTTGAATGGGGAAAAGCATGAAGTTCTCTTATCATNAAATCAAATATGTGGCTGTTCAAGTGCAGATCAAGGGTGAAAAGCATCAAGTCCTCTTATCACTTTATAAGTTACCATTCAAGATAGATATTATTTCTAACTTTAGTTTATTTGTCTTTTTGTGGTTAATGCATGAGAAATACATGCATAAATTGTCTACCTTTTTTAATGCTCTTCATCCTTAATCTGGACATGAACAGCTAAATATTTGATCTACCTTTATTCT
>NW_010933447.1:0-355 GCF_000633955.1 Camelina sativa | reverse complement strand
ATGCCAACATGCCATGCAAAATGTAATTAATGGAGATGGTGTAAGAAAGGACAAAAATTCAAGTTTGTTGCTGATATTATTTTGTAGTTCTGAATAAATTAATAACCTTAGAATAAATGTTAGTTAAATTCAACTCATAATTGAGTTGTTGCCTAAAGAAGAAAAAAAAAGACTCATGATTGAGTGAAGAAGAATAAAATATATCCCATTAGAACTAAACAGAAGCAACGACTTTGAAATCAAAGGGACCATCATTCTCATAAATAAGTGAAAGGTTCGTCATCAGCAAAACAACTCGGCAAAGAAGTAAGGAAGAACCTCTGCATCAATGGCGATTTCTAAACTCCATCTACTC
>NW_010933446.1:0-355 GCF_000633955.1 Camelina sativa | reverse complement strand
ACTCCAAATTCATCCCAAACTTTTACAATTAGTCAAATGCATTGGATGANGATCCTAGAAACACAAACAAAGCTGTTTACTGCTTCGAATTAATGTTTTCTCGGTTTTAGCTTGTTTTCTCGTGTTAAGTTTGTTTTGGGACAAAATCGGTATAAGTGTTGTCTAAACACTCCAAATTCAACCCGAACTCTTATAATTAGTCAAATGCATTGGATTGTTACATATTTTGACCCTAGAAACAGTAACAAAACTGTTTACTGCTTCAAAACAATGATTTCTCGGTTTCAGCATGTGTTCTCGGTTTAAGTTTGCTTTGGGATAAAACAGGTTTAAGTGTTCTCTAAACACTCCAAAT
>NW_010933445.1:0-356 GCF_000633955.1 Camelina sativa | reverse complement strand
GTGACGAAATCTTAAACGAAAACCGCGTAAGTATTACCAGGTTTCTTCTCTGATTCCGCTGTTTCAGTCTGTGATTAGTACACGGGTTTTAGTGAACAGTTCCACCACGGTTTCTTTTGCAGGCTAACATCAAAATCGTTGACAATTTTGTTCCTAATCAGATCAGTTCGAGTAGATTAAGGTTTTGTGAGATTTATCCTTTCTCAAGAACATTTCATCTCCACAAAAAAAAATGATTTCTCTTGCTCATTCCTCTGCTTCTTTCAGGCAATGCATTTCGCAAGGGTTATCGGTTAAATACTTGACTGAAGATGGAGTTATAGATTATATCAGACAACATCAACTTTACACGGAGC
>NW_010933444.1:0-356 GCF_000633955.1 Camelina sativa | reverse complement strand
CGTCCCCCACAGACCTTCATCACTCAACAGTGCAAGGCAATGCGTGCTGCTGTCTCTGAAGTTTTCCCAAGGGCTCATCATCGTCTTAGCTTGACCCACGTCTTGCACAACATCTTTCAGAGCGTTGTCCAGCTACAAGACTCTGAGTTGTTCCGTATGGCACTGAACAGAGTGGTCTACGGTTGTCTCAAGGTCGAAGAATTTGAAACAGCTTGGGAAGAGATGATCATTCGGTTTGGGCTGACTAATCACGAGACCATCCACCACGTGTTTCAAGATCGAGAACTATGGGCTCCAGTTTACCTCAAGGATACATTTTTGGCCGGGGCGCTGACTTTTCGATTGGGAGATGTGGC
>NW_010933443.1:0-356 GCF_000633955.1 Camelina sativa | reverse complement strand
TAATCTGATTAATTTGTTTGATATACCTAAACCTTAGGAATGGCAAGCTCGACAGAGAGAGAAGACGAAAGAATTGAGGCGGATGCAGCGGGAGGAAGAAGAAGAAGAGGAGAGAAAGATTGAAGAGTACCGTGAAATTGGCATGAGGTTGAAAGAATTTCCTGAGGAAGACTTAAGGAAAGCCAGAAAGCTCGTCTCCAGCTTCATCAGAGCTGCCGAGGAAGTCGAAGAGGTAAAAAACTTTAAAGTCCCTCCCAACCTTTTTTGTTAGAAAATTAGGTCTGATTCTCTCTCACGAATTCGTGTGTGTAGAGAATTGAAGAAGCAGCCGAGAAAGGAGAACTTGACGAGCTTGT
>NW_010933442.1:0-356 GCF_000633955.1 Camelina sativa | reverse complement strand
GAAGTGTCAACATATATATCCCCAAAACTTGACATTTTGACCACAAGCGCGTGAGCCTGCCTCCCAACTGTACAACTTTGAAGACTCGACTCAGCCTTAAAAATCCCGGCAAGGGTATAAGCATTTGGCAGTATATTTTGCGCTCTCATATTTCGAAACAGCTGCATAACAGTGTGGGAGCTGGAGGTACCACCGTTCTGAGAGTATCCAGTGATGAGACTGTTCCAGGACACAACATCCTTGCAAATTATAGCGTTGAAGATGGAGTGAGCTTTGGGTAATTGTCCGCATTTAGCGTAAAAGTTGACAAGGACATTGGCATGCTGGGTGCATGTTGATGTACCCGTTCTGATGAT
>NW_010933441.1:0-356 GCF_000633955.1 Camelina sativa | reverse complement strand
ACCCTGCAACAACACGTTTAGAAGAAGCAGCTTCCATTACTTGAAAGCAAACCAGCAGTTTCATCTATTTATGCATACCTCTGGGGATTCCCGGGATCAAATTCTTCAAGCATGTCCATCAAAATATCAACTGATCCAGGCTAAAAGAAACTGAAAATATCAAGAAAAAATAAGACGCGACCAAAACAAAACTCACCCATTAGACAAAGAGCATGGATAGGCTAGAAGAGAGTACCTGAGGCTAGAAACACCATTCACTCGTATGTGGATTAGTCAACCTGCAAGATTTAATCATGGAGAGTTTCATTCACAAAGCAGAAGATGAAATGCGAAAAGTGATTTATAGACCAAGCACA
>NW_010933440.1:0-356 GCF_000633955.1 Camelina sativa | reverse complement strand
GAGACGTGTGTTCCCACAGTAAACCGGCAACGGAGGTGATCAGAAACCCCTCCCGAATCAAACACACCATAAGTGTCAGCAAACCGACGACTCCAAGCCTCACTTACCAATACACGATCCAATTTTTTGCAGACAGACCCCGCATCTCTCTTATTTCCCCAAGTAAATAGAGGACCATGGCAGTTCATATCTGAAAAAGCACAATGTCGAACCAATTCCTGAAAGTCCCTCATACCACTCGTAACAGAGGGAGAATCTTCATAATTTGAATGCTCGTCATAAGAGAGAGTCTCGTTAAAATCACCCACAACTAACCACGGTTTGTTTAAGAAAAGGGGGGAATCATAGTGGGACTT
>NW_010933439.1:0-356 GCF_000633955.1 Camelina sativa | reverse complement strand
GAAAGTGACGAAGCAGAGTTGGTTTCTGTTTCTTGGAATCAGGATTACAGCTGTTTTGCTGCTGGCACGAGCCATGGTTTTCGTATATATAATTGCCAACCTTTCAAGGAAACTTTCAGGCGAGAGCTCAAGGATGGAGGGTTTAAAATTGTAGAGATGCTTTTCCGGAGTAATATCTTGGCCCTTGTTGGTGGTGGACCTAACTCTCAGTACCCTTCTAATAAAGTCTTGATTTGGGATGATCATCAGAGCCGCTGCATCAGTGAATTTTCTTTTCGTTCGGAAATTCGTGCAGTGAAGTTAAGAAGAGATCGAATTGTTGTTGTTCTTGAGCACAAGATATACGTCTACAATTT
>NW_010933438.1:0-356 GCF_000633955.1 Camelina sativa | reverse complement strand
TTGACCTTGAGCACAACATTACATAGAACAGAGACACAACTTTTCAGCTAAGTTTTACGATAAAAAATGAAAAGCATCGGAAAGATAATGATAGCATGATTTTAGATTCGCTAGCAAGCACATACAATTAATGGCTAAGTGATGCATATCAAGATGTCTGCAAGTATAGACCCATTGCCTACATGTTACATATATTTATAGTTCCCCATATCACATATACAACTGGACACTATTGCATAACGAAGATCAAACTAAGTAATCTATGTACATCACGAGGGTCAACACTTATTTCACTACTATGTGAATTTATATCAAGTTTATCTTCTCACCATTTCTGTCTTTATGTGCTTGATTTC
>NW_010933437.1:278-356 GCF_000633955.1 Camelina sativa | reverse complement strand
TCAAACAAGAAGAGAGAAAGAACATCAACCCCTTTCCTGCCGACTCATATTCTTTTGAGTTTTTTTTTTTTTTTTTTT
>NW_010933437.1:0-238 GCF_000633955.1 Camelina sativa | reverse complement strand
TTTTACTTCAGCTATCCTTTTTGGAGATGTTGTAGGGAGAGCATGATGAGCAGCTGTTTTTCTGAAAAGACTTGCCAAAACAGAGGTTTTAATTATACATAGGTAAAAAGAGCAAGCAGCTGTGCAAACCTGTACAGGGAACCTACAGAATGAGTCTCAGAGATAGAAACACATTAGTGATCACACAACCCAATTGAAGTTTGAAGATGTGAAAAAGTGTTTAAATCCAAAGGCTTGG
>NW_010933436.1:0-356 GCF_000633955.1 Camelina sativa | reverse complement strand
CAATTTCGCGTTACAATTATTATCAGTCTTGCACTATGATATTGAGTCTCTTTGCTTCGTCTTATCATACTTTGTAGGATTCAAAGTTGGATATCACCATAGGTCCATATGAGACGTACGAGGATGAAATCTTTGGGTACAAGGTAAGAATTTACATAACTTGTGCTTTTGCAGTGATGTTCTTATGTTGATGCTCGCAATCCTCAGCTTTTCACTTGTACATTAACTTTCATGAAATGCCACTCTATTTTACCATTTAGTTTCAAATATGATTGGTTCGTTGCATTCTATTTCTCTCTAATCTGTATCTGTTTTTCATCTAAGGCTACCTTTGAAACCTTCATCGGTATTCGAGA
>NW_010933435.1:0-356 GCF_000633955.1 Camelina sativa | reverse complement strand
TTCCAGTTAAAGGAGCAATCCACCAGGGACAACGTTGATGTTGATTTGCTCACAGCCAATATTGTCCTTGCGGTCTATAGTCTTCATTGTCTTATTGGAAAATCTGATCAAGCAATTCACAGTGGGTTCTGGTCCAGTCTTGACGAGGATGAGCAAGTGGTGTTCCTCAAAGCCTTTGAAGTGCTTGATTCAGGGAAAGGAAGGTCTACTTTTTTGGCTCTTACCTCAGGCAAACGTACTGAGAATGGTGAAGATAATGCGAATGATGTAAGAAATGTATTGATTGGAAGTGTGCTCAAAAGATTGGGAAAGCTTGCTCTTGATATGGAGTCTATTCAGGTTTGCGCCATTCCCTT
>NW_010933434.1:0-356 GCF_000633955.1 Camelina sativa | reverse complement strand
GTCTTCTTGTTATGAAAACCATTGACCACCTTGTCTGCTTCTTCCCTTGAAGGACATGTCAGAAAACAACATCCTAAAAAAAATATTCCAGGTGAAATTAGGGTTTTCAGAGTTCACAAATTAATCAAAGAAGAATTTTTTTTGAAAAAAACAGGGGAAACGAGGACGACGGAGAAAACAGGGGGAGGCGTATAGAGAAATTTAGGGGTTTTAAAATCAAGACGAATTCACACGAATCAAAAACCCATCTCAGGGTATTCTCAAAACAGAGAAAACTTCTTTAACAGAAAAAAAAGAAAAAAAAAATCCAAATTAAAGCAGAGGAAAAAAAAAAAAAAAACCTCGGGAAGCTTGTG
>NW_010933433.1:0-356 GCF_000633955.1 Camelina sativa | reverse complement strand
CAATCATCACCCAAATCAACGAATCAGAATTTTAACGCCGATGATATATTTCGAATCTATACATTTAGGTAAGTTTGAATATATTGTAGCTAAATTATAGTAACCTTTTAAAATTGTATTAACTGATTGTTCGTATCCTCTAAATTTTAGCAACTAACACGGATTTGAAAGTTAAGAATTTATTGAAACAATCTATTACCATTACCGTATCTCATGGCCATTATCGAATAAACATATTCCAGAATAATACCATTTCACAAAACTGGCTCCATTAGTTCTATAAATACAAACCTATACTCAAGAACTAATATAAGGGGAGGTATTGGTTTAGGATTTAGAAAGAATTTTAATGACTT
>NW_010933432.1:0-356 GCF_000633955.1 Camelina sativa | reverse complement strand
AAAAACATATTAGTTTTATTTATAATGGTTCTCAGCCATTGTCTAAATTTTTTTAGCCGATGTGGGATGTTGTAAATTTTTTTTTTATTTCTATAGATTTTACTTTTTTTTTTCTAAAAAAATCTTAATATATAGATTACTGATATATTTCTTAAAATGTTATTAGTGAAATATCTAATTCTTATTAATTTTTTTAAATTCTATATGGACACCTTTAGGAGTTTGTAGCTTCAACTTTTTATTAGTATAGATATAATGTCTTAAAATTTCTATGGAGGGTAAGTAATTGTAATGTTTTCAAACATTCTGTGAAGTTTAAATATTTTTAATATTTGAACCTTTTAAAATTTTCAAGT
>NW_010933431.1:0-356 GCF_000633955.1 Camelina sativa | reverse complement strand
TATATATATATATATTTTGGGCAATAATGATAAATTTGATATGATAAATTTTCTCATAACATTTATTACAAACCTAATTGTTGATTATTAGACACACACAAACACAACTACTCGTAAAGTTTAGTTGTATACTATCAAATTTAACTGAAAACAAAAGTGGTTGTATTGTAGTAGTAAATTTTGCAGTTGAAGTGAATTAGTTTTATGCTGAAAAAAAAGAAGTGAATTAGTTTTACTCGCTTATTGTGTGGAAACACGTAAATTTGGCCTATAATAAACTACTTAGCCATTCAAAACATGAAATAAAATATAAATATACAAAGAGCAATGGTGGTGGATACCGAGAATCCATCAAT
>NW_010933430.1:0-356 GCF_000633955.1 Camelina sativa | reverse complement strand
AAGGACATGAGAATAAGGCATGGTGATCTGTTTCGTCTGTCTGTTTGCATCTTGGACATTTTGATTCAATATTCATACGTTTCTTGCGTAATCTTGTGGTTACTGGTAAAGTTTTTGTAATAATTCGCCAAAGGAAGTGTTTTATTTTTGGTAGGATCTTCAATCTCCAGATTCTGTTTTTGAGCTCTGCCGATCCATGTGGTGTTAAAGGTATGTCTCCAGGATCAAAAGGGTAATGAGTGAGAAACCAATATCCCGTTTTGACAGTATATTGACCCGATCTTGAGTAGTTCCATATAAGTTCATCCATGTCTTTAGCCAGAGATAGATGAATGTTTTGGATCGAATTATGCTCT
>NW_010933429.1:0-356 GCF_000633955.1 Camelina sativa | reverse complement strand
TGCGACTTTTCTTCTCGCTTCTACTTGGCTTTGAATACTCATTTCCAACTTCTCCTTCACCTACACAGCCATACACATAACATGAAAACAAAACCCTAAAACCGACCAGCACTATAACTGCGCAATTCTATCAAAGTGTTCCCACAATAGAGAAGCAAATTCACACTTCAGAGCTTAATCTAGGGCTTTAAGAACCTCAAAGTTTCAACAATTTCCAGTAAAAAGTGAGTTTTTTTTTCTGATTTCTACAAACCTCATTTTCAAAACCCTACAAGATGTTTATATATATACATAACTCAAAATCAAACGAACGAGCAAATTACCTCCGAAGTCCTCATCGTCTTCGTCATCGTCGT
>NW_010933428.1:0-356 GCF_000633955.1 Camelina sativa | reverse complement strand
TTCCTATTGTAGCCGTTAAGGGAAAAGTGGGAACATGATCACGGGTTTGCTTCGTCTNCTTCGTCCTAGGAGACCATGACCGGTCGCTATCACCATTGGGATCTTCTCTATCTCTCTCTTTATGTCTCTATCACCTATTTGTCAATTCAAAAGTGTGCAGCCCTAGTTTGTTCTCCTATTTAAAGGTTGTAGCCGACATTGTAATAAACATACTAATGGAATATCATTCTCCCTTTATTCTCTTTGATCTTCACTCATCAAACTCTCTTCACTCTTACAATTCTATCTTTACTTCCGCTTAAATTAACACCAAATTCATCCCGAACTCTTACAATTAGTCAAATGTATTGGAATGT
>NW_010933427.1:0-356 GCF_000633955.1 Camelina sativa | reverse complement strand
TGTACATGTGGTAAGTTCATTTCTTTGCTGTATAAGATATTGTGATCCTGTGGTGGCTCTCTTCCTGGATACTCCATATGATGTTCTTTTAGTTTTTAGATTCCAAGCAAATCAGGCGGACAACCAGAGAAGAAAGATGTGCTCTTGGAGGAACACGATCCTATTTGGCTGGAGCTTCGACATGCACATATAGCAGATGTGAGTCTGATGCCTAGGTCTTTATTTCACTTTGGTATTAGAAAAAAGTTAATCCTCTTGACCTGTGTTTTTGATCAGGCTAGTGAAAGATTGCATGACAAGATGACTAATTTCTTATCGAAAAACAAAGCTGCTCAGCTTCAGCATGGTAAGAGGTA
>NW_010933426.1:0-356 GCF_000633955.1 Camelina sativa | reverse complement strand
ACCCTAACTAGACTCTGTTTCACTTTGTTACGTGTAAACAGGTTGGCAACAGAGAGGGCATGAGTTTTTTTTGTCGATTCAACCAATCGATGACACATTCTTCATGAAAAAGATGTAGGCATAGGGTAGATTCGTTCAACCTCGCATCCCGACTCCAACAAATTCTCCAAACAAATCGCACAAGTCTTCGTTTCTTGCTTCGCTCTCTTTGTCCACCAGATCTGTTGTAGACGGACCAGAGCTACAAGGCACGACGATGTATTCCTTCTGTGTCAATGTGATGGTGACTATTATGTATAGGGGCTGTCTTGGTGTCAAGTCAGAACTTTGACTTCTGAGTTGTTGGGCTTTAACAA
>NW_010933425.1:0-356 GCF_000633955.1 Camelina sativa | reverse complement strand
CCTTTGTTTTGTAGCTTGCCTACCCAACTTCTCAAATATATCATGTGATCAATGAGCACCATTGCAAGGTCAGTGTCCACAGTGGTCCCAAGAATGATGGTTTCATTTCTTGCCTCAAGGATGATTCCATTGAGATCCATGTCAATTATCTTGAGCTCACCCTCATTGAGATTTCCAGTCTCCTTCCTAGCAAAGAATGTATTTGCTAAGGCCTTGTGGAAGTACCTTAGGACTGGGCTTCTTATCTTTGAACTCTTGGTCTTGGAGGATGAATAGGTGATGTTTTCTCCAATGGTTTCCCAAATGGCGTAGAGCTCCTCTCTTGGTATCATCAAGCTCCTATTACTACCAACTTC
>NW_010933424.1:0-356 GCF_000633955.1 Camelina sativa | reverse complement strand
GAATCCAGAGTAATGATGTTTGCTTTTCGGGTTTCTTATCTTTGGTTCCAGCAACAAGAAGTCATCACTCGACAAGAGGTGGAGACTGCAACATTGATTCTGGTTTTCTTATTTGATAGAGTCACACAATTGCCTTATTTGATTAACACGACTCTGATGCAGGTCCTCCTTCAAAGAGCAAAGTCCTCATGTTGCTTAGTTCTGTAAAGAGCATACCTGAAAGGCATGCCAGTTACTTGATGTTTGGTGAAAAACTTGTCAAAGCTTGTTGCATTCATCAAAAGCACCCAGTTTGATATTGTGGTACGTAGACAATCTCTACCTTTCAACTTTTATGCTTGGACCAGTTAATTTAC
>NW_010933423.1:0-356 GCF_000633955.1 Camelina sativa | reverse complement strand
TCACACATTCTGACCCTAGAAACAGTAACAAAGATGTTTACTGCTTTAAATCAATGTTTTCTCGGTTTTAGCCTGTTTCAAGACAAAATGGGTTTAAGTGTTGTCTAAAACACTCCAAATTCATCCCGAACTTTTACAATTAGTCAAATGCATTGAATTTTCATACATTTTTACCCTAGAAACAGTAACAAAGCTGTTTACTGCTTCGATACAATGTTTTCTCGGTTTAGCTTGTTTCGGGACAAAATGGGTATAAGTGGTGTCTAAACACTCCAAATTCATACCGAACTCTTACAATAAATCAAAAGTATTGGATTGGCACACCTTCTGACCCTAGAAACAGTAACAAAGCTGTT
>NW_010933422.1:0-356 GCF_000633955.1 Camelina sativa | reverse complement strand
AGCATCATGGAAAACTCCTCAATTGATCTGTGAGCCATTCCATTTAAGGTAAAACCACTTATCAAAGCAACCCAAGAGACCACATCTTTCCTTGGAATCATGGAGAAAACAGCATAAGCTTCGTCGGGGGAGAAACACTTCATATACATATCAACTAGAGCAGTGGAGACTTTCACATCTGTCTCTAAGCCTTTCCTAATGGCTAATTCATGAGTCTTCCTACCTTGCTCTAAATCATGAGCAGCTGCACAAGCTTGCAAAACACAGAGAAAAGTAGCTACATTAGGTTCTGTTCCGTTATCCATCATTTCATTGAAGACACACAATGCTTCAGCGGCAGATCCATTTAGAACGTA
>NW_010933421.1:0-356 GCF_000633955.1 Camelina sativa | reverse complement strand
CGTCGACCACCACTATATACATCACCTTCGTCGTCTCCGCCATGTTTGATCTCTATTACTCTATACTTTATATACAAAAACATTAAAACGAATCTCGAATTAGATATTATTTATGGTAATATAGCATGCAAGACACAAATTTGGGAATGCAGAAAAAAGAAGAAGCGTGTACCTGTTTATGGGAATGAGTAATTAGAGAAAGCGTGTCAAAAATTAGGGTTTTTTTATTTTAGAATCAGAAGAGATTAAGAATGTATATATATATGTATTGTTGTTGTTAGAAGAAGAGGAAGAAGAAGAAGATGTGTTTTTTGGTTGTTGTTGTTGTGGCCATTTTGTGTCAGCTTTGTTCCACG
>NW_010933420.1:0-356 GCF_000633955.1 Camelina sativa | reverse complement strand
GCAAAACTGTGGTCTTGCAAACAATACAAATTGCAAAACTGTGGTAGAAGTTCTATTTTCAAGTTGCAAAACTGTGATAGTTCTAACAATATCATCTGTCCGAAGCCGAAGCCAAGACTATGTTACAAAACTTGAGAAAAAAAAAATGCATTCATACTAACCAAAACATACAATTATTCAAAAGATAATAACAAAAATTCTCGACTTATTACAAACCCTAAAATCTAAATTGGTCACAACAAAGTTGTCCCAAGTGAAGCCGAACTCGTCGATGGGTCAAAGGTAGAAACAGAGGAGTCAGGGAGTTGGCAGAAGCTACCGTTGTCATGGTTATAGAGAAAGACTGAAAATTTGCT
>NW_010933419.1:0-356 GCF_000633955.1 Camelina sativa | reverse complement strand
AGAAACATGAAAACAACGAACCCAAGCAACCAAACACCACAAGCAACTAGCAAATCACTCAAATACAAGAGATCTCATGCTTAGATCAACCATGGTCAAGCACTCACCTCAAATACAAGAAGATTCAGGCCAAGAGCAACGGATCCCTCACTCCTAGCAAGATTCTAGCACCTTCCCAGCCTCCAATCTCTCAAGAACAGCCAAGAAATCTCCCAATATCCCTCAAAAACTCAAGAACACTTGTTTTCTCTCTTTTTCTCTTCCTCAAATGAAAACGGCGAGAGAACAACAAAACACACGACCTAGGTTGTTTTCTTCCTTTTAAGACTCGGTTCAATGGTTTCCTTAAACCAAAC
>NW_010933418.1:0-356 GCF_000633955.1 Camelina sativa | reverse complement strand
TCTTGGCTTTCTGTGTAACCAAAAATGTTCATAAGATTTTTTTCGTTGTGACATCCATGTGTTAATAGTGGTCTAGTGTTCAAGTATCGTGTATCGTTATTTAGATAACTTTTTTTTTTCTTAAATAACTAAGAAGTTGTAGGCATCAGGACCGGTGATAGGCATGTATAACAATTGTATATGCACTGGGACTATACTAAATTTACATAGATTTGAAGGTCCAAAAAAAGATAACTTCCAGAAAATATTTGCGGGTATATATGTTTAAAAAAAGATATTTGCGGGTATATATGTATAGATCGTAATCATCCTAAGTATAGTTTGACTAAGTGGATCAAGATTGTGACAGCAACCAT
>NW_010933417.1:0-356 GCF_000633955.1 Camelina sativa | reverse complement strand
CGAGACTTGTTCACAATCTCAGCTACTTCTTTCCAATGTTGTTGCTTCAATGTTCCTTTACCTGGCTCAGAGAACCGATCTCCCCAAGCGTCGATTAGAACCTTTGTAGCTTCTTCGCTCCAACAATCGTCTCTTCCGCCGCCGCCACCACCGCTTCCTCCTCGTCCGTTTCTGTTACCGCTACCACCACCACCGGTTACAGCAGGAGTATGAACCACTAACGCTAAAGCGTTCCTCGACGGAGACTGAGACGAAACAGAAGCAGCCGTCGGTTTCTTCACAACGGCGACGGTAACGTCGTTTGTCGGCAAAATCGGCGGAGAGGGAGGAGCTTGTGGTGAAAGGGAAGAATCTCC
>NW_010933416.1:0-356 GCF_000633955.1 Camelina sativa | reverse complement strand
GAATAGAAAGTATGGAAACTAAAAACTCTAGGGTTGAGAGACAACTTCTCAGTGATGCTTAGGAGGAAGGGTTAGAAACCCTTAAATAAGCTAGGGTTGGTGGGTTGGGCTTTGCCGAGAGTGGGCTTTCTTGTGGAATTCAGACTCCTCTCGCCACCCGAGCAAGGACACGATCAGGCGCGCCAAGTACGGTGTCGGGTTGACCCTCGGGTTCCTCAATTCCCCCCTTTTTTTTATAAAAGTTTGCAAAAAATAGAAAAACAAGATTTAAAACAAATAAAATAAAAGAAAATAAAATAGAAGATACCGTTGGGACTTCTTCCCAAGTGAGCTTGTTTAAAGTCACTAAGCTTGAC
>NW_010933415.1:0-356 GCF_000633955.1 Camelina sativa | reverse complement strand
AAAAGTCAAAATCAGATTCTTCAGAAACCAAAACACATTCTCACCGCCCGGCGTCGTCGCCTGACCACACAATCAATCACATAAAGATCCCCAAAACAATCGATTAAACCCAAAAAAAACACTCGCAGAAAGGAATCATGATCTGTCACTAATGATCAAAAGCGTTATCAATTCGCAAAGATCATCCCCCCACCACCAGCCCACACACCGCAATCAAAAAATCAAATCGAACGAGGCCGACTCAGGAGATTCGAATAGAGAGAATGAGAGAGAGCGTGTGGGGCGGTGGGAGGAAGAGGAAGAGGAGGAAGGAAGATACCTTGAAGGTAGAAGAGAAACGGGAGGATCGGAAACGA
>NW_010933414.1:0-356 GCF_000633955.1 Camelina sativa | reverse complement strand
TTACATATTTTGACCTTATAAAGAGTAACATAGCTGTTTACTGCTTCTAATCAATGTTTTCTCCTGGGTTTAGCCTGTTTTCTCGGTTTAAACATGTTTTGGGATAAAAACGGGTTTAAGTATTGTCTAAACACTCCAAATTCATCCCGAAATCTTACACCTAGACAAATGCATTGGATTGTTACATATTTTGACCTTATAAAGAGTAACATAGCTGTTTACTGCTTTGAATCAAAGTTTTCTCGGTTTTAGCCTATTTCATGACAAAATAGGTAAAACTGGTGTCTAAACACTCCAAATTTAACCCGGACTCTTATTATTAGTCAACTGCATTGGATTGTTACATATTATGACCC
>NW_010933413.1:0-356 GCF_000633955.1 Camelina sativa | reverse complement strand
TTTCTCAGTAAAGATGGTAACTTTATCACTCTCTCTTCTCTCAATTTTAACAAAGATTATGTTTTTTTGGTGTTTGGGTTTTGAGGGTTCATACTCGTTTCTCTGTGGCACGGATATGTATGTTTCGGAATTTTGATTGATATTGTTAAATTTCACATAGGGGCTCGTAACTCTTGATTCAGGGACAGGAAAGCTTTCATCTTTGATAAAAAAAAAAGTGGTTTTTTTCTTTCCCCTTTGTTGCAGGCTCCTCCTGTTTGTCAAACTTGTGGCGACATTGGTTTTGAAGAAGCACTAGTTTTTTGTGACTCTTGTAAGATTGAGGCTATACACCGGTGAGTTTGGTTCTTGATTTT
>NW_010933412.1:0-356 GCF_000633955.1 Camelina sativa | reverse complement strand
GGAGCCCTAGAATTGGTTTGCCCACGAATCAAAATCCAATATTTTTGATCAGCCGCAAATGTCTGAGCTCGGGGAGTTACGTGTCAGAAGTGCAGAGATCAGCTTTCGAGGGCAACATTTTGAGACTAATCCGTAATGAGATTGATTACGAACTCGATCACTCGCCTCCTCTTCTGGTATTCTATGGTTGAATCCTTTTCCTTCTTCTTTCTTTTTCTGGTTTTTGGTCAATACGTTAAAGCTAGATAGATACTTTAAGCCTTCTTGGAATCTGATTTTGGATTAGTGTTATTTATCAATTGAACTTTTCTTGCTTGGGAATCATATCAATGTTGATCTGCCAAACTTAGCTTGAT
>NW_010933411.1:0-356 GCF_000633955.1 Camelina sativa | reverse complement strand
TGGCTAATAAGCAAAGAGTCTCACTGACCACTGATATTTGGGTTTCTGCGGTAACAGGTACTTTTTAAAAAACTAAAATTCTGATATTAGCACACTTATACTTACGGTATTTTTAATAACATATACTTAATGTTATTTTTTTATCTTATAGGTTCAAGTTACATGGTTATCACAGCACACTACATTGACAAACAATGGCGATTGAAGAAGCTAATCATTGGATTTAAGAATGTGGTAGATCACAAAGGTACGACAATTGCAAGCACCCTTCTAGAATGTCTTGCTGAATGGGGGATAGAGAAGGTGTTTAGTTACTTTGTGTTAGTGGGGATAGCGATGTGAAGTTAAATGCTGAG
>NW_010933410.1:0-356 GCF_000633955.1 Camelina sativa | reverse complement strand
ATTAAAGACACTAGCAACTATAAGAAATTTATTAATGTTCTTCATTCTATCCTAGTACTTATCAAATTTCTCTAGCATACCATCAGCTTTTTTGGACAAATCTGAATCTATACTATTGTTTAACGACACCAAAGCCTTTCCTATAGTCACTATCTCACCATAGGTCTTGTAAGAAGCAACTGAAGATAAAGCAGACACAACCAAGGTAGAATTGTAGAATATGATTAAAAAATTAACTAACCTCTCTACAACATTCCAATCTGTCCTTGTAGGCGGTCCTGCTTTTTTTCCCCATTTTCTACTTCATTAAAGTAGTCATTGTATAACTTATCCTCAACTTCCATTTTATCAAATGC
>NW_010933409.1:0-356 GCF_000633955.1 Camelina sativa | reverse complement strand
CGTTTTATCCCAAAACAGGCTTAAACAGAGAAAACAGGCTAAAACGACCAGTCTTGTGGTGGTACGGAAGGAACGGACTGGACTGTCGCAATCAAACTCTCCGCCTGCCGGATCATAGCCAAACCCGCCACCTCATGTGCCAAAGTCCAGAGAAAACATTGATTCAAAGCAGTAAACAGCTATGTTACATTTTCTAGGGTCAACATATGTAACAATCCAATGCATTTGACTAATTATAAGAGTTCGGGTTGAATTGGGAATGTTTAGACACCACTTTTACCCATTTTGTCCCGAAAGAGGCAAAAACTGAGAAAACATTGATTCGAAGTAGAAACCGCTTTGTTACTGTTTCTAGG
>NW_010933408.1:0-356 GCF_000633955.1 Camelina sativa | reverse complement strand
GAATTGAGCTCGTCGGCGACAACCTTCAACGAGAGCTTGAATAAAACCTCCGGATCCGTCGTGTTGGACGCTGGAAACTTCGAGATGCTTGAGATACAAGAAGAAGGGTAACGAGTGACGCTGCACACCGTTTTGAGTGAAGCGGCTGGAGTCAACTCGGGGGTTGAATTCGGTCTTGGTTTAGGAGAGTTGTTTCTCCGGCTATGAACAGCGACGGCGACGACGGAGCTGATTATAATCGCCACCAGAACAGCTACGGACAGGCCCATGTAGATAAATCGCTTTGCCGTCTTCCTCTTCAAGGCTAAATCTTCAGCTTCGTTAACTTTGCCATAGCTGTTCTTGATTGAATTCAT
>NW_010933407.1:0-356 GCF_000633955.1 Camelina sativa | reverse complement strand
CTTGTTCACATCTCATGAATTAAAAACTTAGTCAAATATATGATCTATACATATTCTTATTCTCCATTAATCAATATCAAAATATGATCACACATTTTGTGTACATATTTTTAATTTGTGTCCTCTAAATCAAAATCCCATTTCTTTTCGAATATAATAGCGGGTTATGAATCGAACTCAACAAACCATAATCAGTTAGGGATCTCTTTGTTTTTTGTCTATAGATTGGGACATCAATAGTGGTGCATGCAATAACATCCACAATAATGAACCAAATGGACCAAAGCTTGAGAATTTCCTCGGCCGCACCAGTACAATTTACAATACCAACGAGAACGTTGGAGATGGAAGTGGCG
>NW_010933406.1:0-356 GCF_000633955.1 Camelina sativa | reverse complement strand
CCTGAGACAAGGATGACTTTCTATGAATATCAAATCATCAAATTTTTTTAAAAAGACTGAAACTTGGACAAACCCACCAGCTTAAATCAATGGAAACATATTCAGAATCTAAAAAAAGAAACGTATTATGATTTACAAATCAAACACATGAGTTCTCGCACAAACCCATGATTCAATTCATACATCAAAAACTTTTGAGCGAGTGTAGAAGACATACCCAGCCGAAAGAAAAGTAGATGATTCGACGCAAATACTAACGAGATTAATCCGAAGAAACAAATGATTCAATCAGTCTTGCACGAAACCTAACTTTTATAGGGTTTTGTTTTTGGCAGTTCTATTATTATATACATAAA
>NW_010933405.1:0-356 GCF_000633955.1 Camelina sativa | reverse complement strand
CCCGTGTTTGCCTCTGCACTCATATTTGCATTTCCACGTGCCCGAGCGAGTCTCTCAGCCTCTTCAATCTTTCTTATAGCTTCCTGTTGTGTTGCGTTCATCATTGTCCCCATCGTTTTCTTCTCTCCTTCGAGCTGAATCTCCATTATGGTACCAGCTTGCTTGTCTATCGGTTTGAAGTAGTCTTCAATCTGAGCCTCCTGTATTGGTAAAGACCCGAAACAAACTTAAGACTTGAAATTCTCCTAACACGGACAAAAGTAAAACAAAAGAGATGGAAAGCTTTCTAATTTGGGAAACACAAGCTCTGGTGACTGGTCTCGTTTCGCTATTTCGGTCTTTCCTTCCAAAACGTT
>NW_010933404.1:0-356 GCF_000633955.1 Camelina sativa | reverse complement strand
CAATCCCCTAAACTGGAAAGTGCTGGTTCAGTTGATCCTGAGGAGTTGAAGAAATACGTTGGCATCAGAGAAGCCATATATACAAAAGCCAAAGAGTTTGAATCCAAAATCATTGGTTTTGAAATGGCTATAAGGAGGCCCTATTTCCATGTGCGGCCTCTCAATGTCGCTGAGCTGGAGAATTGGCACAATTATCTGAATTTCATAGAAAAGGATGGAGACTTCAATAAGGTACTGGGGTGCATAACTCTCTTATGTGAACGTAAAAAGTGTTTTGTAGATTAAGTTGTACCTCAGTAATATTATTGACCTACAGTCAAGTAGTATCTGGTGCATCATATGCTTGATTGGGTTTC
>NW_010933403.1:0-356 GCF_000633955.1 Camelina sativa | reverse complement strand
TGGTTACGGTTCAGGGTATGGATCCGGTAGTGGTTATGGAGGAGGAAGCGGTAGCGGTGGAGGTGGAGGTGGCGGTAAAGGCGGTGGAGGTGGAGGGGGTAACGGAGGTTCCGGATATGGGTCAGGTTATGGAAGCGGCTCGGGATATGGAAGTGGCGCTGGTGGCAGAGGAGGTGGCGGCGGTGGTGGAGGTGGCGGTGGAGGAGGAGGAGGTGGTGGTAGCCGTGGAAATGGATCGGGCTATGGAAGTGGATATGGTGAAGGGTATGGAAGCGGATACGGTGGCGATAGTAACGGTGACTCACCCTAAATCATTCTTATTGCTTATTTTTACATGATATAGGAACATACAACAA
>NW_010933402.1:0-356 GCF_000633955.1 Camelina sativa | reverse complement strand
TAAGTGGTGTCTAAACACTCCAAATTCATCCCGACCTCTTATAATTAATCAAATGCATTGGATTGTTATATATTTTGACCCTGAAAATATTAACATGNAAATATTAACATGGCTGTTTACTGCTTCAAATCAATTTTTTCTCTCGGTTTTAGCCTATTTTTGGTTTAAGCCTGTTTTGGGATAAAACGGGTTTAAGTGTTGTCTAAACACTCCACATTCATCCCGAACCCTTAAAATTAGTTAAATGAATTGGAATTTCACACATTATGACCCTACAAACTGTAACATAGCTGTTTACTGCTTAGAACGAACGTTTTCTCGGCTTTAGCCTGTTTCGGGACAAAATGGGTCTAAGT
>NW_010933401.1:0-356 GCF_000633955.1 Camelina sativa | reverse complement strand
CTAAAATGAAGGTTTTGTAGTTGTAAACATCCCACGCAAAACTATTACCAAAAGGTTATCAAATATATAGTAAGGAGGGGATGGTTCACTTACTCTCTTAACTTTCCACCCACTAGGCACGATGGCTGCTCACTAATATTTTCTTTTATACTGCAAAAGAAATTTTGTGAATATATAAATGAGGAATGATACGCACATACGACTCTATTTACAAACAACATAACCACCTTTTCGAGAAAAAAATAATGAGGCAAGAAAGATGACAACTACTCCACTTACGAAACAGAAAGTGAAAGCTTTAGAATGTCTCTAAGGGTGATGTTTAGACTGTAATTATAGGATGTCGAATATTACCT
>NW_010933400.1:0-356 GCF_000633955.1 Camelina sativa | reverse complement strand
TTTCAACAACTCTCCTTCTTCCACTTTCCTTTGTCTTTGGAAGGTACTAATCTCCGCATCTACTCTTTTTCCAGTCTAAGCTTTTCAAGTTTATGAACTTTTTTTTGACACATGCAGATCAAGAAGCTTACCTTCTGCCAAGTCTCCTCTCTTTTTCAAGATTTTCTTACTTGGTCTTATCGGGTAATATATTACTCCTGCTTCTAGTTTTAAAGGCATTTCTGGCTTTTGTTTTCTAGTTTTTTTTTTAAAATTTAACTTGAGGGGGAACAGGTTCATGTCGCAGATCGTTGGTTGTAAAGGTATTGTATATAGCTCCCCAACTCTTGCCTCTGCTATCAGCAATCTGACACCAG
>NW_010933399.1:0-356 GCF_000633955.1 Camelina sativa | reverse complement strand
AATGCGATAAAGTAACATAGTTTGTGGGGGAATAGGCCGTTTTCCCCAACAAAACTCTTCTCAAACCATGTACTACTACGATATTTTGGCCTCCCCTTCTGTGAAACCCAGGTACCTTGGCGGTACCGCTTTTTATTTCTAAAGTATTCTTGAAGCACCCTTAATCATGTCATCTTTTTGAATGATACTTCCACACCGAATATAGAGCCCACACCCACTCCCCTAGGTCCATTTTTTGACCTAAACTATGATATCAAGTGTTGGGCTTTCTAAGCCCAAGCCAATTTCCCTATTAGTATAATATTGTCCGTTTTGGGCCCAAGTGGTCCAGCCCTAATGGATTTTTTATTGGGTTC
>NW_010933398.1:0-356 GCF_000633955.1 Camelina sativa | reverse complement strand
ACATGCCGACGCTACTCTTGCGTCTGCCATGTTGTGCATCTGTAAAGAGTCTGGAGTCCAGGCGGGTCATTTGCTNGTCCGGAGTCCAGGCGGGTCATTTGCTTCAGCTGTTTTCTATAAAACACTACCCACTTGACTCCGAAGAGGTTGGAGATATGTGTGAAGAACTCATCACTGAGCTTATTCAATATGGAGCATCACACAATACAACTTATGGTGTGTTTTTTGACTACCCTGATGATGGGGAAATAACAACTCGTTCGTGCGCACTAAAATGCACGCTCTCAATGAGGAAGAAAGACGTACTCGATATGGTGGGCCCTTACAAGCATCGTTGCAGGAAATGCACAATCTGG
>NW_010933397.1:0-356 GCF_000633955.1 Camelina sativa | reverse complement strand
TGCTCCGTTGTTCTCCCGTCAAATCCAAGTCCGTCTCGTTCCAAGATCTCGTCTAAACCGCACTTGCGGTGTCTTCTCCGGCGTTATTTCCGTCGTGAGTTGTCTCCTCCTCTCGCCTCTGGTGGCCTTTCACCTCCGCTCGCCTATTGGTGTTGTGGGTTCTTCGGATACTTCTCCGGGGTTTGCCCTTCTGCTCTCGCTCTTCAGTCAGTTTCTGGGGCTGAGATCTCCTCGATGAGCCTATGGAGACCCTTCCTCTCCCAACCCGTCGGCTTCCGCCTCCCGTCTAAGCTCTCAACCGCCTCTCTCCTTCTGGGCTACTTCTGTGATTTTCCGGATATGCCTCCTCCCAATTT
>NW_010933396.1:0-356 GCF_000633955.1 Camelina sativa | reverse complement strand
TCCTCTCCCTCTGTTCTTCTTCCCTCCATTATTGGTTGGTGTCTCAGTAATACATTTTCTGCCTCAATTGCAGATTCAACAGGTAGATTCCGCAGCTTTCTCAGATTAAAAACCTCTACTCTCTCCAAGCTTTTCACAAATCTTTTCAAAAGTATAACCTTTCTCAGGCTGTTCCAGCTCCTCTTGGTCTCTCCTTGATGTTCTTTCTCCTCTTTAAGAGATTTAGATGATTCTGAATCAATCTCTTCGTCGGATGATGAGTCAGGTATCTCTGAGAGAATCGTTTCAAATGCTAGCTGAATCGACTTAACTGCTGCAGCATTACCATCTTCAATACCTGTCATCTGATCAGTTCC
>NW_010933395.1:0-356 GCF_000633955.1 Camelina sativa | reverse complement strand
GAGGTTTTTACTCTCCTTTCTCAGTGTTCTTACCAGGGTATGATTTTGTTACTAATTTTGCTTTTTTTCCTTATTTGTCTTGTCAAAGATCCTATTAGTTGTTTTTTATACTTTGTTATCTGTCATCATATTGTGTGATTACTACTGTAGTAGATTGGAGATCCATTAAGGGTTTCTTGTGATCTTTGAATGCATCTATATAGTGTCTGTTGCTTCTTCTTTGTACCTTTTGAATGATACATTGGATGAAATGGTTTTTATTTTCATTGGAATGCAGTGACTTCAGTGAAATCAGCAAGGCAGGTGATCGACGCACTTAATGCAGAGGGACCTGATATCGATATTATACTGGCAGA
>NW_010933394.1:0-356 GCF_000633955.1 Camelina sativa | reverse complement strand
TGGTAAGTTTTTTCTGCTATGCTCTCATTAAGTGTCTGCTTGAATTACATCTAGTTTGGAACAACATGATACATCATCTGCTAAGCACATATTTTATTTCAGTAGTGTATGTAGTGGTGAATACTTTTTACCATAGATATTTATAGTGTCTTTTAACATTGCATATGTTTTTTGAACCTTTAGTTGAAAGTTCTGTCAAAGCTTTTTCTATTGCTTTGCACGCCATCTTATTTCGTGTTGTTCCTTATTGGTTCTTACTTTAGTCTTGTACCACTGTCCAATGCTACACTGGCAATGACAGTTGTAAATTGGATAAGTCTGATTACTATCAAGGCTATGCTAACCCTTTTTTTGTG
>NW_010933393.1:0-356 GCF_000633955.1 Camelina sativa | reverse complement strand
TAATTATACAAGAAACTACTTAACTACCTCAAACTGTATATGGTAATCGCAAATTTTTATTTAACGTTAAATGTCTTTAGACTAGACCACAAAATTGATTTGGCCAAAATATTAAAATAACAGCTTCTCGCTATAATTAATGCATTCAGTATGACCGATCATTAGGGGAAGAGTAGATACACAAACTAAAAGAAAATCTATGATGGATCGGAGTTTCTAACCAAGCCAGTGAAACCGGATATATTGCAACCGAAGAGTATTGAAGCGAACATCACAAGTCACATTATGAGATAAACAAGTTCAGACATGCACACACACACAGAAAAAAAAAAAAAAAAAAAAAAAAAAAAAATTTT
>NW_010933392.1:0-356 GCF_000633955.1 Camelina sativa | reverse complement strand
CAACATTTTTGGGTCAGTGGTCCCATATCTGAAAGTGACCACAACACTCAAGTTGAATGTGTGTTCACATTACAATAGTTGATATTGAGAGTACAAATCTACAAAATAATATGTCAATGAATAAATTAGACTAACATTTTTTTTTTTTGCAGCTTACATAATACTTATTTCTGTAAATATATAACATATACATACGTTGCCCGTAAGATGTTTTTCGTTTTGATGAATAAATTCGTTCGGATAGATTTATTTATAGAAAAAGAAACTGAATTATTCAAACCAAACGGCATTATAAAAGTTAAGTAATGTTCTCTTAATTAATACCACTTAAACTCTACTGCAAGTTACTTTTTAAA
>NW_010933391.1:0-356 GCF_000633955.1 Camelina sativa | reverse complement strand
GAAGCAGCGATCAAACTATTCGATGAAATGGTTGGAAAGAGAATAAATCCTAACTATGTAACGTTACTCGGCGTGTTACACGCTTGTGGCCATTCGGGTCTTGTTAACGAAGGCTTAGAGTTCTTGAATTCAATGGCTGAGAAGCATGGTGTAATCCCTGACCCGAAGCATTACACTTGTGTTGTTGATATGCTTGGGAGATGTGGCCGTGTTGACGAAGCTTATGACTTGGCGAAAACGATACAAGTTGGAGCAGAGCAAGGGGCGCTCTTGTGGGGAGCTCTTCTTTCAGCTGGTAGGTTACATGGGAGAGTAGAGATTGTTTGTGAAGCAAGCAAGCGGTTAATTCAGTCGGA
>NW_010933390.1:0-356 GCF_000633955.1 Camelina sativa | reverse complement strand
GCAAAAGTATCTGCTTTGCTTACTGGCTATGCTGTTGAGGTTCTAGAATGCCATAAGCGGTTGAACTCAGAGGAAACCAAGGCAGTCTCCATGGACTTGCTGAACGAAGTTCTGCCATCAGTTTTTCGTGTTATGCAGAACTGTAAGGTGGAATCTACTTTTAGCATCGTCCAGTTTCTCCTAGGTTATGTTTCCACTCTCAAAGGCCTCCCTGCATTAAAAGAGAAGCAGCTGCTCCACATCACTCAGATACTTGAAGTGATAAGAATTCAGATATGCTATGATCCTATGTATCGTAATGACCTTAATTCACTGGATAAAGTTGGATTGGAAGAGGAAGATAGAATGTCCGAGTT
>NW_010933389.1:0-356 GCF_000633955.1 Camelina sativa | reverse complement strand
TAAAATCAAAGTACATACCGTTTAATAATAAAGATTAGAAGAAAGAGACAAAAGCAAATAAGATTAGAACAATAGAAAAAGAAGAGTATGCACTATAACGCATAGTCTTGGTGGTCATGACGATACTACACATGCTTTGAGAAATGAGAACCCTGCAGAAGAACTTTAAGACTGTGTGTAATTTTGTTGTTCCATCATTCTACTTCTTCTTTGTATAGTCAAATAGTCAAACATTTATTTCTATTCTTTGCAGTGATGAATTAGAAACCTCTTATATGGTAAATTTATAGAAATTCATAACCATATTATATGGTAAAAATATCATGTTATATTTGATAATAATGTTATTTCCTATA
>NW_010933388.1:0-356 GCF_000633955.1 Camelina sativa | reverse complement strand
GAACAATTGAAAACTAAATTGATGATTGGATCAAATTTTTACTAACAAAAAATTTATAACACACCATAGTTACAAAACACAAACACAAATGTGGAGAATCCCATGTGATTTTTTTTTTAAACGAAAGTCTAAAGTAAAGTAACAAAAAAAAAGGTTTCACAAGATCAAACCAGCAAAAGTGGTTTCATAAACAGGAAGTTCATCTCCGTACACATTATGATGATGATGATTCCCAACTAAATCCAGCTCAAACAAATCTGAACTCGAATCACTTGCAACATCATCATCATCTTCGTAATCCTCAAAATTATTATTCTTGACCAAACTGTTTTCATGGTTCTTGTGATAATCTCTCA
>NW_010933387.1:0-356 GCF_000633955.1 Camelina sativa | reverse complement strand
ACTATTCCTTTAGCCGCACTAACGTCCTCCACAACCACATCTTGGCATATGATCTGTCAAAAACAAGAGTCCGTCAAATGAAAAGAAACGCTTGAGAAGATAGAAAGTGAAGCGACAACGTACCTCTTTTCTAGCACAGAAGCAACGGAAGGGAAGAAACAAATCGGATGCATCATCGCCTGACTTAGACAGGTTAGATCCTGCAATTGAATCAAATTATATGTTAATATGAATATCATAAGAATAAGACCTCAAATAAAGAAGTTAAAACAGAGGGTTTGTCATATACCGGAATAGGGAAGAGAAGACGAGGATTGTTTGATTTTGACATGAAGAAGAGTAATAGTTTGGCCTCG
>NW_010933386.1:0-356 GCF_000633955.1 Camelina sativa | reverse complement strand
GAAACAACCTCAAGCTTGGAATGGATCTTACACTATTGGTTTACCGGCCTACGCGGATCGTACGCAATGTACCTGACCTAGATTGCGAGGCACTACTTGGGCCCTAGCTTCTCGATGCCAATTCCGTAATGAGGCTCTTCTTCGATTAAATTGAGATCTGATTTTCTTCTCTTACTCAATTATCGATTTCTAGATTGAATAGGAATGGGTCAGCACGGTGCAGCGGCAACTGAAATATATCTAAACGGATTGCGTGGTACCCCCGGACCGAAGGAAGGGCTTAAAAAATGAATTGAATCAATGAAATGTTGCTTGGTCTTCACTGAGAACTTGAGTAAGGAGTAGATTCTTTTGAG
>NW_010933385.1:0-356 GCF_000633955.1 Camelina sativa | reverse complement strand
TATTTGCATTTATGATTGGTCACATTCGAAACACAATTTGAGTCGGGTTTTCACTAAACTCGGACCGGGTCGGGTGGGTATTTGTGTTTTTTCTTCCGACATCATTAAAATTTAAGCAAAATCTTTAGAAGAAAGAAACAATGAAAGAGATGTGTTCTATAATTATTTATTACCTTAAGCCATGAAGGAACGTTGCTTCTGTATCCAGTAGCTAGAATGACGGAATCAATCTCAAGAACACGGCCATCTATTAGCTCAACTTTTCCTCTTCCGAACTTTATGATCCCGGGGACGATTTTGATCTTTCCCGATCTTATTTTAGGCAATGCTCCGACGTCAAGAACCGGAGTTTTCCC
>NW_010933384.1:0-356 GCF_000633955.1 Camelina sativa | reverse complement strand
AAAAAAAAAGTAGTAACGAAAACAGTATGTTTATTTTGAGACAGAAAATGCGTCTCGTTCCGTATATGTTAAGATTTTTCTATCGCATAACTAAAGTTTTAATAATAATTTAACTACTTGAGATCTTATATTCTATCTCATTACTAAGGTTTTAATAATAATTTAAATATTTGAGATCTTATATTGTAGTCCAACAAATAAGAAAACATGTAAGAGATTCAGAACTGCATATATGTACGACATTTTATTGGTAGATATATTTATTTGATATGATATTTAGAACATAAACTTATATTGGGTTGTTTTCATAATATTGTTATAACCATCAATTTTGGATCGACATGATAGCGAACCCG
>NW_010933383.1:0-356 GCF_000633955.1 Camelina sativa | reverse complement strand
CTGGAGCTGATTATGTTAAGAGATTGCGTTCTGGGGATTTGGATTTGTCTTTTAGAAACCAAGCTTTGGATTGGATTTTAAAGGTTTGTGATTCTTGCTTTGATCTGTGTTTTTCTTTTTTAAGAACACTCAAATCTGATTTGGTCTCTCTTTTTGATTGATTTTTTTTAAAAGTGTCATCTTTGATCAGTTGATAGATCATTACATATTTAATGGTAATAGAGAGAGTTCTGATGTATTTATTAGAATCCACTAGTGAGATTAGTCGGATCTTCTCAATAGATTGAGTTTTATTTTTAATGACAATTCTTCTTGTCTGAAACAGGCTTGTGCTCATTACCATTTTGGACATCTGT
>NW_010933382.1:0-356 GCF_000633955.1 Camelina sativa | reverse complement strand
ACACAAAGGTGATGTGTCTGGTCAGAGGGAGCAAGGACGGGAGAAGGAGAGGTGATGGGGGAGATATCACGTGGGAGTGAGGTGAAAAAGAAAAAAACAATAATGAAGAATCCCTCTCTTAAACTTTCTTCTGTTCCCACATAAAACCGACACTCTTGACTCTGCTCTCCCTTTCTCGTNTTTTTTTTTTTTTTTTTTTTTTTTTTTTTTTTTTTTTTTTTTTTTTGGGTTTTCTGTTGCTTAGACTCTCTTCTGTAGATTCCTGAACACATGAAAACCAAAGACAAAAATTAAAAACACAAGTATCCTAAAAATATTTACAGAGATACCTTTGGGACTTCCTCCCAAGTGAGCTT
>NW_010933381.1:0-356 GCF_000633955.1 Camelina sativa | reverse complement strand
CAAATGCATTGGATTGTTACATATTTTGACCCTAAAAAGAATAACATGGCTGTTTACTGCTTCAAATCAAATTTTCTCTCGGTTTTCGCCTGCTTTCTCGGTTTAAGCCTATTTTGGGATAAAACTGGTTTAAGTGTTGTCTAAACACTCCAAATTCATCCAAAACTCTTACAATTAGTAAATGCATTGGATTGTTACATATTTTGACCCTAAAAAGAATAACATGGCTGTTTACTGCTTCAAATCAAATTTTCTCTCGGTTTTAGCCTATTTTCTCGGTTTAAGCCTCTTTTGGGATAAAAGGGGTTGAAGTGTTGTCTAAACACTCCAAATTCATCCAAAACTCTTACAATTAG
>NW_010933380.1:0-356 GCF_000633955.1 Camelina sativa | reverse complement strand
AGTGATTCAATGATATTACGGTAGTTTAATAAGTGCAGTCTCACTTTACAAAAACATTTACGCACTCAAAACATGCATAGAAAATTATATTGTTGTGAAATATACAACTTTGGTGAAATAAAACACAAAACTTAAAGTAGACATTGCAAGCTGTTTAACTCTTTCCCTAAAGCAAAAGAGAGAAAAGTGCTTTCTTTTCCAACTTTTTTTCTTTAATTTTCTTTTCAATCTTTTAATTTTCTTAATAGTATATTCACAAGTTTGAATTCATAGTCATAGCAATAAGCCAATTACATATCAAAACAACAACTCTACCACTATCAAGAAAAGCTTATATATGGCAGAGTCAATAAAAA
>NW_010933379.1:0-356 GCF_000633955.1 Camelina sativa | reverse complement strand
TTATTTTTGCTGTGTATGTGTGTATTACTGTTATTGTGCTGCCACTTCTGTTGTGCCGTGAACAGTCNTCATGTCTACCTATAAATCTAATGGCACTTCTTTGTAGTTAGTGCTTGAGATGGCGAGTTTAATTTTTCTTCACTGACAAGCTTAGTTTGATGAGTGGGTTTTGGGTGGTTTAAATATTGGTCTGCGTTCTGTTGTCTAGAACATGTTTTGGTTCATAATTGTCTGTGAGCTCGTTACCTATCATTAGCTTTTGCACTGTATATGCCACAGGTCAGCTTGAAAATTTTGAGCTACTTTGCCGATGACTTCTCTTGTCTCTTTAATCTCATGCAGTGGGGATGTAGCGG
>NW_010933378.1:0-356 GCF_000633955.1 Camelina sativa | reverse complement strand
TCCTCTCCCTCTGTTCTTCTTCCCTCCATTATTGGTTGGTGTCTCAGGAATACATTTTCTGCCTCAAATGCAGATTCAACAGGTAGATTCCGCAGCTTTCTCAGATTAAAAACCTGTACTTTCTCCAAGCTTTTCACAAATCTTTTTAAAAGTATAACCTTTCTCAGGCTGTTCCAGGTCCTCTTGGTCTCTCCTTGATGTTCTTTCTCCTCTTTAAGAGAGTTAGATAATTCTGAATCAATCTCTTCGTCGGATGATGAGTCAGGTATCTCTGAGAGAATCGTTTCAAATGCTAGCTGAATCGACTTCACTGCTGCAGCATTACCATCTTCAATACCTGTCATCTGATCAGTTCC
>NW_010933377.1:0-356 GCF_000633955.1 Camelina sativa | reverse complement strand
TAAATATACCATTTAAACCCAAATTTCTTGGATCAAACAAAACCATTGAAAATTTATACTATAGTTTTGCAAAATTCTTGTCTACAAAACTGCCATTTAAGATATGTCTTTTTTTTGTATAATCGATAGTTCAGTACCTTTTGGGCCTTACATCTACCGAGACGGGGTTCATGCCATGTAATATGGTCCTTATTCAACAAAAATTGAACCCAACACCTCCACCTCGGAGATTTACCATTGAAAATATGTATTTCCTCAACAACGGTTGCTTGAATTTTTTTTATTGGTTTCTTAGACACAAATTTAAAGTTTTTTGTCAATACATTTTGTTTCTGCAAGCATCATAGTTTGAGTAG
>NW_010933376.1:0-356 GCF_000633955.1 Camelina sativa | reverse complement strand
TTTTTTGGCAACAGAATAATCACATATCGAAACTCATACTAATCACAAGTATAATTAAGACGTTTATAATGACTTGAAAACAAGTCTTTATTTTCTCAAAAAGAATAAATATACGTACATGACTGTAATAGAATTAAGGAGAGTATAAGGTATATAAAACAAACACATATTGATTAACTAAAAAGTTTCGAGTGTGAACTCAAAAGAGAGCAACAACAGCGGAAACAAAAGCAACCAAGAAAGTAGCACTTCCTAAAGAAGAAGCGGCGGCATTTCCAGCAGCTGGGGTAGTGGTGGTTCCGCTAGATTCGGAAGGTGTTGTGGTCCCGCCAGCAGTGGGGGGAGTGGTGGCTCCT
>NW_010933375.1:0-356 GCF_000633955.1 Camelina sativa | reverse complement strand
ATGCGACTTAAACACTCTCCCATAACTTTACATACACGTAAACACGTGTATATTTTTAGATTAAAGAACAATAACGTTTTAAATTGCAAAAATATCCTACTTTCCGTATAAAAGTACGGATTCCGATTTGAATCCCTATTATTTGCAAGTTTATTTTTGTTTAATTTTTCCAACAAATACTTAATATGCATATGAATATATATAGAGATTACTTTGTCTTACGTATTAAATTTAATTCTGAAGTGCGTACTGTACATAGAGAGGGACAAGAGTTCTTACAGGAGTCGACGCTTGTCCATGAAACTCTCAGGATGGTTTGAATAAGCAGAAGAGACGAACTCGATGGTTTCTCCGAG
>NW_010933374.1:0-356 GCF_000633955.1 Camelina sativa | reverse complement strand
TGCAGGTGCACAGGCTTCGACCCCAATATTTGGGGGTCAAACAACTATCGGGGGTGAACAAGGGGGTAGTAGGGTCATGCCTTATGCACCTACAAATGAGGCAGAGTCAGGCACTGGTAACCCTGGGAGGCTACAATCTATATCTGCCATGCCTGTATACAAAGAAAAAAACCAGGAGGAGCTTCGGTGGGAGGACTACCAGCGAGGAGATAAAGGTCATATGCCAGACAAATCCATGTTATGCTTTTGGCTTAAGGTTAGATGTTTGGGCTTTATTTACCAAAATATTAATTCTCTTGTTGTTTAATCTTCAGGTGGACAACGTCCTGCTGGTCAATCTCCTGGAGGTGCTGGAT
>NW_010933373.1:0-356 GCF_000633955.1 Camelina sativa | reverse complement strand
AGCAAGGCTATTGAAATCTTGTTGTAAGGTCCTCGCTGAGCCCAGCAGCCCCACCTGACACAGATATAAGTGCAACCGAAGCATAATCCAATGAAGCTGTATAGCTAAATGATTTGGTCATGCATTTTGAAGGTTTACAAAACACTTTGTCTTCTACTTTTTCCTAGTTTTTTTTTTTTTTTTTGGAAGTGTCTTATGAATACAATGAGAAAACTTTATTCAGCTCAAGTGTTTCTGCTATTATTTGACTATTCTAGTAATTCATCTAACGTACCAGTCAAACCTACAGGTATGACAATATATAGTCCTTGTGAGCAGAGTAGCTAAGAGAATATTATCGAATTAAGGTTTCAAAA
>NW_010933372.1:0-356 GCF_000633955.1 Camelina sativa | reverse complement strand
AGGTGCCAAGATCAGAAAACCACCTCAAACCAGTTGTTCAAAACTTTTGAAGCTGGGGCCAATAACAAATCCATGAAGTCCCTTCATAAGTTAAAAAAAATAACACAGTATTGTACTTTATCAAGCATCTAAACCAAGCAGTAAAAGATAACATAGAGACAGCTTAATCTTTAAGATAGGAGATCATACACCATATCTTTTTGCCCCAAAGAAGCTGCTTGGCGGAGACAACGAGCCCAGAAAGCAGATTTGTACATTTTATTGCGCAGCTTATCGTTCAAAGAAGAGGCTCCTTGCAAAGATTCTGGGGGAGTTGCATCCAAAAGAGGATCCATGAATCCACAGAACCTCTCTAG
>NW_010933371.1:0-356 GCF_000633955.1 Camelina sativa | reverse complement strand
TTTCTTCTAGGGTCCCAAACTTGAAGACCGAGGGATCCTTCATCCATTGAACAAAGAAGAACGGGATTCGGCCAACGCCATTGATTGTAGACCCTAAAGAACCTAGATGCTAACATATTCGGGAGGGCGTTAGGATAAAGTTGACATATTCGGGCTACAAGTAACGCCCAGTTTATACCACCAAGAAATCCCGAGACCTAGCAATTGTCAGAACGAGACTTTACTTAGCAACATGATAGTCACTTAAAAATGAAATGGAATAACGAGTTCTAGAGAAGGACTATCCATACATTAGAGTATACTCCACGTCGTTTGGCCCAAAATCGCATGCATCTTAGTGTTGTCCTGAAATTCTG
>NW_010933370.1:0-356 GCF_000633955.1 Camelina sativa | reverse complement strand
AAATCGAGAGAAAGTAAAACCAAAGCTAAGGAATCGTAGTACTAGCTAAACCAGTAAGGGGCCAACATCAGAGCCAACGCACCTATGAAAACTTGAAAACAGAGGCGGTTCTTATGGTAAGATGGCAAATATTTACCTAAGCCAAAGCCTATAAAACATATAGAGTTAAGGTCGAGGTTGAGGCCAGGGAAAGAGCTAGACGGGACCTCAGAAAGACGACATACTTGAACTAAAATTATGTGATTGTAAATATCGAATTCCACAAATGTACTTTTTACTATTTTCATTTCTTTAGACCATGCAACACTAATTCCACTGATTTTATTATATGATTAGATGTAGGTTTATATCATGGT
>NW_010933369.1:0-356 GCF_000633955.1 Camelina sativa | reverse complement strand
GATTCGGCTAAATGGTATTCTAAGTTCAACATGGAAAGAAGTGAAGAGAAAAGATAGAAGCAGGGTAATTTTCTTCTATTTACATCTTCCCTCAAAATTTGAAACTGGAAAATTCGAAAGCAAAGTTTATACATCTTCCCTCAAAATGCCTTTTTCCCTTTATACATATAAAGGGAATATATGTCTGTTTCAGTCATAAAGTCTGTTTAACTCTGTTACACGTTTAATATTCTTCTTAGTTTTTCGTTTCCTGCTCTTTATTTTACATTTTTCTTCGAATTCGCGTGGCGCTGTTTTTGTCTTAAAGACTTTATTGCATCATCTTTATATGCCAATTAATACCGTATCCCACTTAT
>NW_010933368.1:0-356 GCF_000633955.1 Camelina sativa | reverse complement strand
AACTGGTAGCCTTTGTGTCTTACTTCCCAGAGTCCACAAGCTGACAACATTTGTTGAAACTCAACACATGTTGCCATCGATCTGACTGGACCTCCCTTCTTTTCCGACGGATCCACCAATTCATTGAAATCCCCTGTCATCATCCAAGGACCCCGTCTTTCGATGCCAATCCTCGTTAATCTCTCCCACACTTTCCCTCTCTCTCCTCGGACTGGATCCCCGTAGATACAAGAGAGAAAGAACTCCTTATCTTGCCATTTGACTTGTACATCTATCATTCTCTTATCCGAATGCAAAACTTTGATATGCACTTCCTCTTTCCACATCAGAGCTAATCCCCCACTCTTTCCCAACGG
>NW_010933367.1:0-356 GCF_000633955.1 Camelina sativa | reverse complement strand
GAAGACAACAATTAATCACGGTGATTAACGGTAAAACTATTTCCCACAGTTTAAATTCAGCCTTTGCTTCTTCTTTTTTGGGTAAAAAAGTTCACAACTTATTTCAAACCACCTATGAATAGTAGGATTAAAAACTTTGAGAGATACAAGTTGACATATATATACTAGTAAAATCAAATTAATATGGAAATATCTCTCTTCTCTGTTTCCTTTTTAAAACAACAAAAACTTTCTCAAGAAGTTGATGATCAAACTGTTTCCATAATATCTATAATTTTGTTGGATTGGATTCATATTAGTATAATTTATAGTAATTAATTTACTAACAATATACATAACTGGTTTTGCTTTACAAT
>NW_010933366.1:0-356 GCF_000633955.1 Camelina sativa | reverse complement strand
AAAAACCTCTTTCTGCTCTCTCTCTCTTTTTCAAATCCCATATGTTGCTTCCTTGAGTTTATCTATGAATTGGAAGCAACATCTGAGGATCCATTGATTACCAGACAAAACTTATATTTTGAACAAAAACATATTATTTTTGTGTGTGTGAGCGTTAATGATGAAATAGCAGATTGAGAGCAAGAAAGAGGTATATTAGTTGATAACCGCGATATGGAGATACAGAGAATGAGGCAGTTGATGTCCCTTTGGTCTAATTTGAAGAGTAGCCGCGTATCTCTCACCGGTGGGAATCATACTGCCGCTAGGTTCTGCACTCGCTAGGCTCGCCTCTTCTCTCGCTCGCTCCCTTTTCT
>NW_010933365.1:0-356 GCF_000633955.1 Camelina sativa | reverse complement strand
TGACACATGAAAAACCGGGTGAATCTTAGTTCCAGCAGGTAATGCCAACTTATAAGCAGCTTCTCCACACTTGTCCACGATCTTATAAGGACCATAATACTTCGGTGACAACTTCTGGTTCAAGCGTACCACCACTGAAGATTGTCGATAGGGTTGGAGTTTGAGATAAACGTAATCGCCAATATCAAACTCCCTTTCAGTGCGATGACGGTCTGCTATCTGCTTCATCCTGTGCTGAGCACGCAACAAATGAAACTTCAATAACTTCATCATATTTTCCCTCTCCTGCAAAGAACGAGCTACAACCGCCACCTTCGATTCACCAGGTAAGTAAGGCAGGTGTACTGGCGGTGCCT
>NW_010933364.1:0-356 GCF_000633955.1 Camelina sativa | reverse complement strand
CGTTCACTAGCGAGACGTCAATGTCTTTGGGCACGATCACACTACCGTTGTCCACTCAAGGAGTGGTTAAGATGGTGGAATTCACAGTTTTCGACCGACCTGCGGCCTATAACGTTATTCTGGGAACTCCCTGGCTCTACCAGATGAAGGCAGTGGCCTCGACGTACCATCAGTTCCTTAAATTTCCAACCCCGGAAGGAGTCCGGGAAATTCTGGGAAGCCAAAGGACGGCAAGGAGCTGCTATCTCGCAAGTCACAAACTCCTGGTTCAATAGCAACCACAGCTTGAGGTCTCCAAGAATCCGGTTAGGACGCAGCTAAAAGGTGACCTCACTGAGTCCATTTTTATCAATGAT
>NW_010933363.1:0-357 GCF_000633955.1 Camelina sativa | reverse complement strand
GTCTCTGTACTCCTCTCTATACTTTGTACATGAACCCTGCTAGAGTAGGGGCAGAGATCAGGGTTTCCCTTCTCGCATCTCTCATTATGAACAAGCCTAAGCAACTGATTCATTCTACATTCAACTCTTTCAGGCTGAATTCCATCTTCAGGCCACATGTGAACATCCATTGTCACCTGAACAAAGTAAGGAGGGGATTCTGCTCCACGTGTCAGAGATATCCAATATCGGCAGATGCTTCTGATCACCAATTTCCCACTATCTCTTAGCTTCTTGAACACATCATAGATTCTCTCGCTCCAGCTAATTTTTGTAAGATCCTTCTGGCTACCACGGGCATTCCGGCGTGAAGTAAAA
>NW_010933362.1:0-357 GCF_000633955.1 Camelina sativa | reverse complement strand
AATAAGTGAGCAAATGGAGTAAAAGTGTGAAAAAGGCGACATTTTGAGGTGAGACTATGATTGAGAAATTGGATCTGCGTGAACAAAATCATTTTTTTTTTAAAACACTCAATCCAATCAGAGGGACCAATCACAAGCACGCAGACACTTAAAATGCTCAAGTAAAGCAGCAAAGTTCATAAGAAACCGATCCACAACAACCAAACTAATTTTGTCCACACAATGAAAAAGAAGAAGCTCACACAGATTCACATTAACAGAGGAAAAAAAAAAAGAGTGGAAAAAGAAGAGAGGAAGAAAGAGAAACCTATCACGATCAGAGGGAGGACAAGGGGATCGATTGGGAGAAGCACGGAA
>NW_010933361.1:0-357 GCF_000633955.1 Camelina sativa | reverse complement strand
ATTGCGTAGAAGAAGACAGCTTACCCTTCTTGTGTGGAGTCTATGAACTTTCTCCCTTGGCCTAAACACATTGTAGGGATTGGTATCATTGACCGGTGGAGGAGGCTGTTTCAAACAATGAAGCAAAACATCAACTAAATAATCGAGGTAAGATGACTTTCTGACATAGGCCTTGATCGTTTCAAATGGAAATAATTCAAATAATAATGCAAACCTGTAAACGCCGCAAGACAGGCTTCTGCCATCTTTTGCGCTAAGTTCATATAAAAAGAAAAAATGGAAAACGAGACATAGCCATTAGTATTTTAATCCAAAGGTAGTCCATATGTGGAACTGATGCATCATTGACAAGGATTA
>NW_010933360.1:0-357 GCF_000633955.1 Camelina sativa | reverse complement strand
ATAGTCCATAGCTACAGGAAACAAGTTTGCTGTTCATTATAGCCAGTGACTCAATTAACGGCTGTCCTGTTTAAGTTTTCTTTAAATTTAACGAAGAACATACCAAATTGAGTAGTGTTGCTAAAATCTCTGGAGGGATATTTGGAGATGAAAAGGCCATTTCCAAGCTCCTAACTAACTGCTTTTGGCTAGACTCGTTTAGCTGTGCCCAGCAACTGACAAAGCCAGCAGCAAACAATTCTCTCCCGACAAATGGCTGCAAAACACGATCATTAAAATGCATATTCTTTTACGAGAGGAAAAGAAAGAGTATAGATTAAACACCTGCAACTGAGCAAGTTTTGCGCAAGTTCTTAA
>NW_010933359.1:0-357 GCF_000633955.1 Camelina sativa | reverse complement strand
ATAGCTATAAGCTCTGGGACAGGCTCTCTTGAAGATGGAAGAGTACAAAGATGGTCGGCATGTGGTCGGGTTAGCAAATTGACCGCTGCAACAGTACTGGTCCAACCCAAAGGCCTCACAAGCGCTCTTGCATGCAACAACTCCTCCTCTCTGTTCCTCTTCCTCTCCCATCACTTGAAGCTCCTTTGGACAGCTATTGTTGACATCAGCAACACATCCTGTAGCATTACAAGCTCCAACCAGCCCACCACCGGTTGGGAGAGCAACTATGGGAAGGTTATACCCATCAACGAGACTGATATCGTAGAAATCTTTGTCATCAGAACCGTGACCAAGTGTGATCTCAAAAAGTGATGT
>NW_010933358.1:0-357 GCF_000633955.1 Camelina sativa | reverse complement strand
TTTGGATGACAGATTTGAGTGTCAACCACAGTACCTAAGAAGAAATGCAAATATATTAAAGATTCGATCATCAAAAGAATTAAGATGATCGAGAAGAGGAGATTGTGGAAACCTGGAAGAATATTGCCACTCTTATCAGTCATATCACGATTCCCGTGTTGAGCAGGGAACAACCGAGTGTGATGTCGTTTCTGGACTATCACAAAAGTGACACGAGGGGCATAATTCTCCTGGAGAGAGTTACAAGCCTTGCGTATAGCAGTCATCTCATGGAGCAGAACCTGGTTAAATTGCCCTTCGCTTACTCCATCACTGCATAAAGAGAAACCAATTAGAAAAACCTGGTCAATTGCTCAT
>NW_010933357.1:0-357 GCF_000633955.1 Camelina sativa | reverse complement strand
GTGCGGGAGACAAACCTCATGCTGCTTAAGGAGCTCTAGGATAGCTAGGACGATATCATTGACATAGCAAAAGCCAGAGGCCTCGCACTTCTTAGCATGATGGAGACCACCAGCCCAGTTGATGGCAATATCGCAGAGGCCATGGTTAAGCTTGACAGAGCCACCAACAGAGCCGCCAGCATAGGTCTGGCAAAAGGAATAAAGGCCGTCAAAGACGGGACAATCTTCACCAACATTGAAGCGCTTGAGCTGGCGAATCTGATCTTGCTGGGTTTCAGGGGTGATGCTGCGGAGAAAAGAGACATAGTCGTCGGCGTGGAAGCGGCAGAGGTCGCGGTCGCGGGCAGGGAAGGGTTT
>NW_010933356.1:0-357 GCF_000633955.1 Camelina sativa | reverse complement strand
TCATCTCAAACCGGCCAAGTTTAAAGCCAACCTCTCAAAGGAAGCGGGTAACGACAAGGGAGCCGGGTCATCAAAGCAGGGAAATGAGGTGGCCATGACCGCAGCCTATGGAAATGTGGTGAGGAAGTCAGACCTTGAGGCCCTCATTCGCTCCATTGCTTCACTCAAGGAGTCAGGTNGGTATCTCTTTCTTTACCTCTAAGCCTAGTAAATCGCTTGTTATTGACTCGGGGGCCTCACATCATATGATTAGTAACCCTAGTCTAATTAACAACATAAAACCGGCCTTAGGGAATAGGGGACTTGAAATTTTTTGATAAAACCTCAAAAGCTTTCTTTATGCCTACCTTTACCTCC
>NW_010933355.1:0-357 GCF_000633955.1 Camelina sativa | reverse complement strand
ACCTCCATGAGGTGGAACGTGTTGAAATGGAATATATCCATTTGGAACTGGAGATGGCCAGCTTGGGACACCTCTCCACATATTATTACCTTGCCCTCTGCCCATCATCCCATCAACGCCTCTCTTATAACGTCCACCGGTGTTGACCCTGTTATCTTCTTCTCGAGGACCAACTCTAGGACTACTAATGCCACTCCTAGATTCAGGTCTTGGAGGGAAAGAAGAATGGTTCTGGTTGGCTTTATTGTTAAACGATAGTTCTGCCTGTGACGTCTCATCAACCAGAAGCCTTTCCTCCTCAGTTGCTGAATAATCCCTACCATTGTTCCTATGACCTGATTCTTCAACCTCAAGACT
>NW_010933354.1:0-357 GCF_000633955.1 Camelina sativa | reverse complement strand
ATGGCATTGAGGTTCGAAGCTCTAGGAACCCTAATTCTCCATACCTATAGAAACATATTAAACCCAAAATCTCAAGCTCGATAAAAAAAAAGAAACAAGAACAAATTTAGAAAGCAAATTCGGCTCACAATTCATGGATCGGTTGAGTAGTAAGTTCGAACCATCATCATGTTGCTCTCTTGTCGCCACTAGAACGATCTCTCTCTGTTTCTTTCTCTCAAATTTGTTGGGCTGGAACTCCTAAGGACAATATTTTTCAAGAGCTGGGACAGACTCACTCATATTTTTCAAGAGCTGGGACAATATTTTGGGTTAAAAGAAGTAGTTGAACTTAAACAATAGTGATGGATGATTTGA
>NW_010933353.1:0-357 GCF_000633955.1 Camelina sativa | reverse complement strand
CTTTAATTCCCTAATCTTCTGTGCTTTGAAACGCCCAGGGAATGGTACTGAAGGCTTGTAAGCAGGAGGAATGTACTTAGCAGGCTTGACAGCTTCGGAGTCTTCAGCTCGATCGACCACTCAAACATGCACTCGATCGAGTGTGTGGTCGAGCTGCTGGTCGAGTTCTCCTGCGAGCTCCTGTTGCTTTGCACAGATGTCACTTGGGGCTTCAGTAACTAATGAATTCCCCNATGAATTCCCCCAAACTTGGACTTCACTGTCCTCAGTGACTTTTTCCTCTTGAAGTAGGATGGCTTTGGCTGTGAATTCCCTTGGATTTTGAACAGCTTTTCCAGGGAGTTGGTTGGGTTTTGG
>NW_010933352.1:0-357 GCF_000633955.1 Camelina sativa | reverse complement strand
CAGAAAGCAGAGGAAACACGCCAAGTAATTGAGTTCAACCATGTAAGATGATGAAACAATCAAGAAAAAAAAAAGGGTTAAAAAGGTTATTGTTCTGAGTAAAAGAGCTTGAAACTTTCTAAAAAAATGGTGTAAATAAGAGTCTTGCTTACTTACGGATTATGTCCTTTGGAAGAAGTAAAAGATTTTTCACCAATCATAGATCCTTTTGGATGAGGCTAGGAGAAGTTTGAGAGCCCCTTGGAGACATGGTTGTAATAATCAGCTTTTCATTGGCTGGACAGGGCAGCGAATGCGCTGCAGTGCCTCATTTATCTCAGTCTTCTCTAGGGGAAACCTTGGAGATGGAGCCTTCTC
>NW_010933351.1:0-357 GCF_000633955.1 Camelina sativa | reverse complement strand
TTCTCTTCTGTTCTTTGTGAACAAAACCGATTGCTTGGTGTGATTCCCACAATCAAAACCGACTACTTGGTGTGATTCTGATAGTCAAAACCCCGATCTCTTTGGTGCGAGGCTGAGAGATCCGATCTTTTTGGTGCGAGGCTGAAAGATCAAACCGGTATATCAAGAGTCTTTCCGCAACTCTTGTGCGACCATTCATTCCACCATCCTTATTCTTGAGGCTTCGTCGTCTTTAGAATCAAGGTGTCTCTATCAACCAACTCGAAGGTGCCGAATCCTTGGGAGGATCATATCAGTACATTTTAACCCGAGAAACACAAACAAAGCTGTTTACAGCTTCTAAGCCCTGTTTTTTTG
>NW_010933350.1:0-357 GCF_000633955.1 Camelina sativa | reverse complement strand
GTGGGAGGAACAATCGCCGCTCGGTTGGTGTAGAACACATGCGGGTTATCCTTGTCCCCAATGGACAGTTGTGGCGGCGCGGCTCTTTTGTGTTGAGCACGGAGCAACTGCCCCCACTGTTGTCGAAGTTGCTGCAACTCGGCAGCCATATCCTCATTGTTTCTGTTGTCACCCATGTTGACGAATTGAAACTTTCTGTTCTTGCGGTTTGTTCTTTCTGCCAAAAAGAGCTCTGCGGCTGACAAAGCAACTAGTTCTTCGGTGTTGTTTCTTCTTGTAGTTCTTCTTGACATGCACCTGAAACACACACCTAGTAATTTCGCCGAAAACCAAAGGTAAAAATTTGGTCCCCGGCAA
>NW_010933349.1:0-357 GCF_000633955.1 Camelina sativa | reverse complement strand
AGGGAAGGGGTATTAGTTGTTTGGCAGCTAGACACAGGGAAGAAGAAGTTTTTACCAAGAATAGGGTCTCCCTTGTTGTACTTCATGTGGTCTCCAGATCCAACTCTTTCTTCTGTAAGTCAGTTAGAGCTTACTGTTTCAATCTCATCTAATACACAAGCTGCTGAAAGCAAAAGGAAATGTTTTGCTGATTTAACTAAGAACGAGAGCTGCAGGTGGTTTGTGCAGATAATCAGATCCATTTGCTTAAAATGCCTTCCATGGAGATCTTAAGGACCATTTCTGGAATCAAGGTTCGTCTTAGAAACTTATTACTTAACCACTAACTGCTAAACCTGGGAAGTTACTAACCTCTCT
>NW_010933348.1:0-357 GCF_000633955.1 Camelina sativa | reverse complement strand
GATCAACAAACCTCAATCAACAAAGAGCTATCTCTAGACAATGATCTCATAAACTTGACTTAGGAGCTGATGTAGAGGCTATATTGCTCTCCATAAACTTGACTTTAGAATTCAAGCTCTCAAACTTTATATTCAGGTCATTATAAGAAGAATCCAACCTTTGGTTCATCTCAGCAAACTTCTTTTTTGTCTCAATCTGCCAATTTGCTTGGCCAGGTAGCAGTTGTTGCATCAAAGTCCTCAAATCTGATTCATGGGCTTGGTTGGTCTAAAGCCCTGGTGGGGGACACAGTGGAGCCTGGTAACTTTGTTGTTGCTGCTTGGGTACATTAGTGTTGTGCTGTTGAGGTTGTTGAG
>NW_010933347.1:0-357 GCF_000633955.1 Camelina sativa | reverse complement strand
TGTACGAGGATTTGATTTCACTGTTATTTGATCTATCTAGTTTTCTGCAACGAAAAAAATAATCCTGTATTTTTGTGGCAAAATTAAATAATATAGATTTTTTTGGAATTTCTTTCCAAATATAGTAACTCAGTCACAATGCCGTTGACGGCCGATGATGATAGAAAATTGGAAAAAAATTAATAGTTCATGTTTTTTCGTCAGGTAAAAAATATTTCACTTATTTTTATGGTGAAGAAAAAAGTTCATATTTTTCTGGTAAATATTAAATCTATATACTTATTTAAGAAACCCTTTAAACAAATAACCTTACTCCATGTAAAATATTACACAAAATGCCACTATATTTTAATACAA
>NW_010933346.1:0-357 GCF_000633955.1 Camelina sativa | reverse complement strand
AGGTGATTTGTTCTGATCTTTTTTCTTTTCTGGTATTAGACAAAGCTAAAGGAGACAGAGTACCAGTTAGCACCGTGGCAGTCAGATGTAAATCACTCAAATGCGTCGCCTTTGTCAGCATATCAACCTGTTGGTGTGGGTTTGAGATACTCAGTAAGTTCATATTCCTTAATGTCCTATCAATGTGCTTAAGTGACTTAAACTCAAATATCCTTCTTTGATTTCCATTAGACAGATCCGGAACACCATCATCAAGATGGGCGTGGTGGCTCAGCTGCAAGTAATTACCATTTTGATGATCCCGAGAGGTATAAATGCACTAACTTCTTATTGATTCCTGGAGACCCGGGTTAGTAG
>NW_010933345.1:0-357 GCF_000633955.1 Camelina sativa | reverse complement strand
AAAGGTTTTATTCTTATAGCAAAGCCCGAAGGTTTAGGTTTTATTATGACGACAGGGAATACGACATGTATGCTCTCGGTTACGACAACAACCGTAACCACAAAATCTTGAGGATTTTGAGAGATTATAACTACAAGGGCGGTTTACGATACGAAATCTACCGGTTCAACTCAAATTTATGGAGTTCTCTTGATGTGGAACCCAACTGGACTGTACGGTCTAATAAACGTCACTCCGTGTCTTTGAAGGGAAATACTTATTTTCTTATTCAAGGGTATGTATACAGAGATACCGAAGAGGCGAATCATATTTTTTTGATCTGTTTTGATTTTGCAAAAGAGAGCTTTGGTCCGCGTC
>NW_010933344.1:0-357 GCF_000633955.1 Camelina sativa | reverse complement strand
CGCATCAAAGAAAGTGATATCACCAAGATCACCATATAATATGTCAATATCTGAATCATTCTTTGAACCATCCCATTCCTTCTCCATTGAATCATTCAAATCTCTCACTGACACAACAACTTCTTCAGCCTCCTTTACTTTCTCTGAGTTTTCATCTGATTTTGCCTCGAATTTGGAACCTGCAATTTACAACTAAACTTGATTACAAACTCATCCAAATTACAAAAAACATGGAAATCATCTGTTTAAAATAACGAGGCATTGCATACCTGCGGGTGAATCTTCTCTTTCAGCATCTTCGTGCTTCTTGGCAGGTACATTTACGGATTTCAAACTCAGGTCAGCCATAGATTCTTC
>NW_010933343.1:0-357 GCF_000633955.1 Camelina sativa | reverse complement strand
TACCTCTAATATCTGATTCATTAAATGCTTTCCTCGAAAACCAAACAGATCACCCTCGAGAACCATGCTCTGATATTCCTCCTGAGCCGTCACACTTATCTATATTCGATGCAGAAGATACGTGTCATGCATTTTCATTTCGAAAGCGTACAACAACCTCACCGAAGGTTCACGAGCAGGTTAATAACGTTTCTCATGTTATGCGGTGTATTCATGTTTTTTTTTCTGCAAGCATTTCTAATATCAGTATTGTATAAAAAGTTTATAGAACTTGCAACTCATGATTATGGGATTTGAACATTTGGTAGGGAAATGGAAAAGCTGAGAAGGAGCAACAGAAAGATGACTCGAAACCTG
>NW_010933342.1:0-357 GCF_000633955.1 Camelina sativa | reverse complement strand
CAGGGAGAAAATGTTTCTGCAATCACATGTGACCTATCTGTAAGAAAGATGGACTATATCCACTTTGTTTTTTTCAAGTCAGATGATGCATTTACATTTTTCTTTCACAGATAGTCAATACACACCTGATAGTAAATTCACTCATGTTTCCGTATGTTTCCCATTAGGCCTGTCACCAATCCTAATTGTAGCCAGGTCTCAACACAATTATTTTGTTAGTCATCTAATCTATTTCTAATGCTCAGCGCCTCTTGTTGTACAGGAATTCCGGAAAGATTGGTTGTCCATTCTGATGATTGTCACTTCTTCTCGATCATCGATAAACATCAGGCATCTGGAAAAAGCCACTGTCTCTAC
>NW_010933341.1:0-357 GCF_000633955.1 Camelina sativa | reverse complement strand
CGAATAATCAGGAGATAGTCTGTTGGAGAGAGCCTCCGCGAAGTAAAAGCCAACTCGCTCAGTGGGATCACCTAGCTCCGATACAGATTCACGGATCTGAACGAGGGACTTTGAAGCTTCGTTCGGGTCAGAGTCTGAGATCCGAGCACAGTTGTAGATGGCTTTGAGGAGAGGTGGTTCCAGGTCGAAGTCGGAGTCGTTAGTCTCTAGATCTTCTGTGGCTGTTGTTGTTGTTGTTGTTGTCTCATGAGGAGGAATCGATAATGGCGAAGAAGGAGGCCACAGGGTCGGCGGAGGAAGTGGACTCGACGTATCGATGACTCGGTTGTTTAGATCTGAACTGAGTCGACTCGGGTA
>NW_010933340.1:0-357 GCF_000633955.1 Camelina sativa | reverse complement strand
TCTCTCTCTTCTCCTTGAACATCTCCTCCTTTCCATCTTTACACACACACATGTACGTGTTCATTAGTTAAAACTTCCCACATCCAACTTAGTCAACCATATATATAAGATAAATATGTGACTAATATGACTATGATCACAAAGAATTTTCAGCGGACTAATGTTCCATTTAGATCATCTGCATAGGTTGTTAAAGTCACGTACTACGTCATGCATAGTGAACAAAACCCTAGAGAGAGCATACATTAATTAACCACCATAATTCATATTTGGCAAATATAGACTACCAAGACCCTAGTTTCTCACACTGTGTGTAAAAAAAAGTGTTAAATAGAGAGAGAAAGTGTATAAGTAAAT
>NW_010933339.1:0-357 GCF_000633955.1 Camelina sativa | reverse complement strand
TTCTGTTCAAAAATGTCTTCAAGAATGACCAGGAAATCTCAACAAGCAGCTGCAACCTCCATGGAACGTCGTGATGATTGCCTACAATCAAGAGGAGAATCTGGAAGAACCACTCGACGCCGCATTCGAGCAAGCACTTGACCGAGTGGTGGTCCGAGTGGTCGGTCGAGCCAGGTGCCGTGTCCAAGGAGTGATTCAGTTGAGGAAGATCCTGAGAGGACTGAAAGTGAGGAAGAAAAGGAGCCAACCCTTAATGAGTTCATGAGGAGACACAAGGCCAAAGGGAATAGGCCAGCAGTTGAGATTGAATAAGAGGAGATTGAAAGTGAGAGTGAGGAAGAAGATGAAGAAGAAGAG
>NW_010933338.1:0-357 GCF_000633955.1 Camelina sativa | reverse complement strand
CAGACAAGAAGGTTGGGTAACTTTGCTCTGGGAGGTGTTGGGTTACTTGCGAGAGTGTTCGAGAAACCTTGGTGCTTTGAAAGATTTTGTAGAGTTGTCCCTTGAAATGGTTACACTGCCTGTAACATCTTATGATGATTCTGGGAACTTGAGAAACAAAAATTATGGTCCTGGAGGTCCTGCAACCTTTTCACGAAGAGAAAGTATACATCGAGAAATTTTTACTCTTGTCTGTCGTGAAGCCGAGCTGTTATCATCAACCGGAGGAAGTGGATTCAAATTAGCCACTGATAGCCCTCTTCATCTTGAGATTGATCTTGTCAGTCCTCTCAGACCTGTTCTCCTAGCTTCAGTTGC
>NW_010933337.1:0-357 GCF_000633955.1 Camelina sativa | reverse complement strand
TTCTGCCGATCCTGCCGGTGATCCACGCTGTAAGAACGTGAACTCTCGAAAATCTCGCTGTTCAGGTGAACGTAATGAAAAATTGACAATGCTTAATGAACGATCCAGAACTTTGGAGGAAGGGGAATCCCATCAGATTCACCATCAGAGAAGAGAAGCTGGTTACGGTATTGCCTCCAGCAGTTCAGAATTTGTTTCTTATGAGTGGCCTGCTGTAGCTCCCATGTACTTTTCACATGTTAATTCTCACCTTCCAACTGCGACTGATAGACTGCATCTTGATGTTGGTCACAATTTGCATGCATATGTTCGCCAACCTTTTGTGTCCACTGTGCACCATGCTAGAAATCCTTCCAT
>NW_010933336.1:0-357 GCF_000633955.1 Camelina sativa | reverse complement strand
CAAACGCTAGCAACCGCCCGCAAACGCAAACGTAGCGTTTGCGGGAGTTAGCGGAAGAACCAGTCAAGCTCTTAAATAGGTGATCAAACGGTTTGAAAACATGACTTATATTTTATCTTGATTTTCGAACATGGTAGCAGTAGTGTGAGCAAATTTAGGGATCTAAAATTTTGCAGTTTTAGGAAATATAGATTTTTAAAAAAAATATATAACTTATTTTCAATTTAGATCTCACTGAAATATCTTGCCGGTAAAATAACGTTAAAAAAAAAAAGAAAATTTGACCGTTGTTTTTAGGTTTTTTTTTATTGGTTTTTTCTTACCAATTTCATCGATTTTTTGGATATAAATATTTGA
>NW_010933335.1:0-357 GCF_000633955.1 Camelina sativa | reverse complement strand
CTGCCCCACTGATTTTCAGAACCACTCTTCGCCATCTAGGGTGTGAATTAGCCTTGGGTTTGACGTTATTTATCTGAACTGGAGGGTTATACGTTACCAAGGGATACCTGAAACAAGAATACAAAACCAAAAACTTTCAAATTCACACGAGGGCAAGAACACAATACAACAGGGATGCTAGTGATCGTTTCTGCATTACCTCCTAGCTGGCTTCACAGGATTCCCCATTGAGCTGCCGCTTCTATCTTCATCCGACGCACCTTTCGCCGCCAATGAATTGCCCACAATATCTTCCATCTTCTTGAACCAGGGCCAGTTGCTAGATGATGTTCCACCACTCATCCTATGCCTTTCTAG
>NW_010933334.1:0-357 GCF_000633955.1 Camelina sativa | reverse complement strand
GAGATAGTATAAATGCCCTAAGCTAGAGGGAACAATGAAGAGCCACACGATTTTGTAAGTTGCTGAGATGAGAGGATAAGTAACTGTGCAGAGGAGTCCAAATTAGAGAATGAAGAGACATGTTTGCTCTTTACCCAAAACTGGACCACACCTATCTCTCTTCTCTTCTTCGCCATTCCTTTCGTTACAAAATATCTTATCAAAAGGGCGGCCACTTTTTTAGATATTTTGATTTCCTTAAAACACCTCTGGAGCTTCTAACAGTTTTTAGCCTTCGAATTTAACAACGTTGTATATATTTTAGTTGTCTGAACTCAACTTAATGATTTTATTTTCTTAATGCTAAGCTATTATGTA
>NW_010933333.1:0-357 GCF_000633955.1 Camelina sativa | reverse complement strand
TTTTTTTTTGAAATGTTAAATTTATTAATCAACAAAAATAAAATAATACATTGGTTTGGTAGTGTTTGTAAGTAGATTTAAACTATAGCTAGGGCAGTGCTGCTTGAAGATGGGAATCTAAAAGCGGTTTTATGAGTTTGGTGTATGGAGAGAAGTCCAAAGTGTCAAGAGGCCGCTGTATTTGCTTGGGGCGAGTAACATAGGCTCAATATCCGGTTGGAGACGTCTTTCTCGATCATACCAATGAGCTGTTGTACCGAATGGTATAACGTGGTTTAGAAGAGCAGAAGGGTGAGGGCTGGATCAGTTGCTGGAGTTTTCTTACCTCGAAGCGCACAGAACGTATCATTCCAATTC
>NW_010933332.1:0-357 GCF_000633955.1 Camelina sativa | reverse complement strand
GGTGCGTAACGAAAGATATATATTTTATTGACTGGTTTGAGGCGACAGACTTCTTTCTTTCATGTGGTTTTATAATAATTTTCCAAAGTAANTCCAAAGTAAATCAAGAATTCATTTTGAGTGTTCTATTTAAAAATTAAGATGTTGATTGAACTTTGACGTTCTCTGTAATGTCCAAATCAATCATACCCTGATTTTGACTTGATGATAGAATCATTCTTGTGTCTAGGTATGGGTATGGGTATGTGACGCCAGAAGATGTACCTATTATCTTGGAGCAGCACATGAACAAAGGAGAGATTGTAGAACGGCTATGGAGGTAAGTACAGAGTTTCTTGGCCTGCTCGTTTTCTCGCG
>NW_010933331.1:0-357 GCF_000633955.1 Camelina sativa | reverse complement strand
ATGAATCATATTCAAAGAAAAAGTGATCCCATAATAATCTTTTGGCATGTGGATATCCATGGAATGACATAACTAGTATTATGAAGCACGCCAAGTTTCAAATTCAAGAGTACAGAGCTACAATAATGAATTATGAAAATAAAAGAAAGGTCAAAACCACAAAGATTGTTATAAGAACAGGTGCTTAAATAGTGGGTCAAAAAATGCAGCTGTTGAAGTTATACTATTTTATGCTGCAAATAGCAAAAAGATCTAGAAAGTGACATACCGGATGCATTATATTATCAAGTGAATCAACAGTACAGTGGGCATAATCATAGATACACCATTTGTCACCAGCCTTAGGATGAAGGGTGA
>NW_010933330.1:0-357 GCF_000633955.1 Camelina sativa | reverse complement strand
AGCTGCTTGAGCAGCAGGCAAACCACATGCGTCAGATTCATCCAACCAGAGGGGTTTCCAACCAACACGGAAATGGTTCTCATGTTCCATTAAGTAAGATTTGTTTTGAACTATATATTTAAGGAAGTAAGGAGTTGTGAATTTTGTTTTCGTGTTGCAACTAATGTAGTTTTTTTCCAACAGTGAATCAGCAACAATTATGCTTTGAACGCAAGGATTCAGATCAGTCCTTTCCTAATCTGTCAAGTGCATACCTCAATAGAGTCTCAGCTATTAACACAAATCTGCCTTCTTATGTGGACATTTCAACCAATTCTAGAAGAGTTGATCCTCCACAAAACTTGCTCTGCTCGCCGG
>NW_010933329.1:0-357 GCF_000633955.1 Camelina sativa | reverse complement strand
GGGGTCCAATGATCATACCAGAAACTCGCCTGCTGACCATTACCCAATTCGCACTTTAGAAATCTGATGGCTAGAGGCCGAAGCTGGAGCAGAGCTTTCCAAGTCCAGGAAATCTGCAACTTTTCGTCAATTTGCCAGAAGACATCATCCTTGATCTTATTGTTTCTGATCCAATCCACCCAGAGAGAGTCTGTGACTGAAAGCAGACGCCAAAGGAGCTTCAGACAGAGGGTCTTGTTCCAAGTGGAGAGGCGACGAAAACCAAGTCCCCCTTCTTGTTTAGGTAAACAGAGAGTGCTCCAAGCAACCTTCGCGCTTGATTTTTTATGAATATCCCCCGACCATAAGAAATTAGCA
>NW_010933328.1:0-357 GCF_000633955.1 Camelina sativa | reverse complement strand
AATTGAAAAGCAATAGTCATGTTTTTAATCCTCCAAGCTATTAACAATATACACCATTTAATCCTCTTACCCACTAAAAAAATTTTAATAAATAAAGGGATTTTATCATGAATCCGTTTATTCGAGATGCCTTATTTCCAACTTCTTTTTACCACTTTTATTCTATTCGGACATGAAGTTAAAGGTTCTTTTTTACTTCACAAATGGGTAGACTGGATCATGTATCTCATTTATATAGACCAATTGATAGACTTATAAAGAAAGTCACACCCTATATCTTTTTCTACATAGTGATCGTATTAACTCATCGAGCTATGTTCTATTTGGCGAAAAAAAAGATAAAATAGAAATTATCTT
>NW_010933327.1:0-357 GCF_000633955.1 Camelina sativa | reverse complement strand
TTGAACTACCCTAAACTCCTTGACCGAACAACCCAACAAGACGTCTATAGTACAACAAGGATCGCTCGAAATATCCTAGACTCTTTAACAACACGCAACACGCAACTTGTAAAGACGACTAGACATAAACAAGGGACACTTGATTACTCTAGACTCTTTACTCCTAGGGCCCTTCGATAATCTGTNATGCCATCCCCCTCATGCCGAGACCACAAAGGTCACCAGCAATGAGCCCACAATCTTAGCTACATCGTCATGTAGCGGTTATGCTGGTAGCTAGTCAGCCGTAACAGTGTCCCCGCGTGAGTGATCGTCGGGAACTCACGCGTGACAAACGCTTATGGAACAAGAATTATC
>NW_010933326.1:0-357 GCF_000633955.1 Camelina sativa | reverse complement strand
TAATTAGTCAAATGCATTGGATTCTCACACATTCTGACCCTAGAAACCGTAACAAAGCTGTTTCTTTTTCGAATCAATGTTTTCTTGGTTTTAGCCTGTTTCGGGAGAAAATGGATAAAAGTGGTGTCTAAACACTCCTAATTCAACCCGAACTCTTATAATTATTCAAATGCATTGGATTGTTACATATTTTTACCCTAGAAAGAGTAACATAGCTGTTTACTGCTTCAAATCAATGTTTTCTCTCGGGTTTTAGCATACTTTCTTTGTTTTAGCCTATTTTGGGACAAAATAGGTAAAAGTGGGGTCCAAACACTCCAAATTCAACCCGAACTGTTATAATTATTCAAATGCATT
>NW_010933325.1:0-357 GCF_000633955.1 Camelina sativa | reverse complement strand
GTTCCTGATGAGCTTGATGGTCTTGAACTCCCTGTTACAGCTGATGTGATGAAAGAGCGTGTGGAGTTTCTTCACAAGTTGGGGCTTACTATTGAAGATATCAACAATTACCCTCTTGTTCTTGGTTGTAGCGTGAAGAAGAACATGGTTCCGGTTCTTGATTATCTCGGGAAACTAGGTGTGAGGAAATCGACTTTCACTGAGTTTCTTAGAAGATACCCGCAGGTTCTTCACGCTAGTGTTGTTATAGATCTTGCACCTGTGGTTAAGTATCTTCAAGGACTGGATGTTAAACCGACTGATGTACCTCGGGTGCTTGAGAGGTATCCTGAAGTTTTAGGCTTTAAGCTGGAAGGG
>NW_010933324.1:0-357 GCF_000633955.1 Camelina sativa | reverse complement strand
TCTTCACTCCTCCCTACATATAGGTACTAGGACGATAGGCATTATCGGAAAAATTGACCAGGCAGCAGAGAACTCGAAAGCCCTTGCAGCTGTTCAGGCTCTTCTTTCAAATCAAGGACCTCCAAAAACAACTGACATTCCATGGGTAGCTATCATTGGCCAATCCGTTTCAATTGCGTCAGCACAGTCTGGAAGTGGGGAGAACTCCTTAGAAACTGCTTGGCGCGCTGAGAGTGATAGTCTTAAGTCCATTTTGACTGGGGCTCCACAAAGTAAGCTTGGCAGAATTGCCTTGGTGGACACCCTTGCAAGCCAGATTCGTAGCAGAATGAAGCTCAGGCTTCCCAGTATCTTGTC
>NW_010933323.1:268-357 GCF_000633955.1 Camelina sativa | reverse complement strand
TCCTCCTCACCTAATGACCGGGCCTCTAGCCTAAAATTCCTCCTCGATCACCTTGGGAATTCATCTCCACCGATGGCCCCTACACGGCT
>NW_010933323.1:0-194 GCF_000633955.1 Camelina sativa | reverse complement strand
TCCTCCTGTGCCAACTTCGCCGGCCGGACCCCATGATGTCTCCTTAACACCTACTACGGACCACCGGGAAGAGGCTTCCACGGCCAGTGACACGGTTGACGTACAACCAATAGAACTGCATTCTCAACCGGGTCTACACCGAAGTGGACGTGTTCGATCTCACCCGTCCACATGGAAGGACAAACGAGTCTACT
>NW_010933322.1:0-357 GCF_000633955.1 Camelina sativa | reverse complement strand
GGTCTCTGTATGGGAAGAGCAATGGTTTCACGGGCGGGTTTTTCTTTTGGTTTTGGGGTTTTTGCTCTGGTTTTGGAAACAAGGGGATCCCACGGGATTACGATTTGGTGGATCTGGGCGATCCCAATCTGGGAAAGGATGGGATCTTCGTGAGTGGGAGTTTTATTCGGGGAAGGTCGGTTTGCTTGGAGACTGTACGGGATGTCGACGGGATTCTCTGTGGGTTTTAGTTTCCATGTCTGGTTTTAATTATACTGGGAAGGCGCGATCTGGTCTTTATGGAGATTATGTCGAATCGGGGGATGTTTGGAAAGGGTCGGATCCCTTGGGATTTAGTTTCCACCTGGTCAGGATCGG
>NW_010933321.1:0-357 GCF_000633955.1 Camelina sativa | reverse complement strand
TTTCTTATATTCCCTCTCCATCGGCCCACCTCTGCTTCGTAATTTGCTTTTCTATTCATACCAACTCTGACGTATAGTCTGAGTAGAAAGGGATCATACATTTTTTCTGGCTGGTATTCATAGTAAGGTAAGACATATTCACTAGATCTTGATCAAAATATTGATAGTTGTTGCGACTCATGTTGTAGAGACCGCCGAGGTTATGAGTACTCGCAATCGATACAACATCGTTACTTGGGAACCATACGGGTGTCAAACGGTTCTCTTACAACATTGGAATTTTCGCATCCTTCACATTCACCCAAGACTTTCCAAAACCCACGAATTAGATCCTTCTTCTCCGGTTTCTGAGTGGAT
>NW_010933320.1:0-357 GCF_000633955.1 Camelina sativa | reverse complement strand
ATTCGGTTAACCGAATTAACCGAAATAAAACATGAATCGGTTTACTTTGGAATAGTTTTTAAAGCAGATAACCGAACCAAATAAACCGATTACCGAATGAACCGAACCGAATAAAATTTCGGTTTAATTCGGTAGGATTTTTTAGAAACCGAAATTTTGAAAAACCGAATAAACTGACCCGGTTAAACCGAGAAAACCGAAAGTCCAGGACTACTATCAGGATTTGACATGTCATTCATTAACATTTTCTAAATGTCCATAAATTTTTAGAAAAAGGAAAATTTTAAATTTATGAAAATAAAAGAACTACGTACAATATCCCACATCGGCTAGAAAATTTTTAGACAATGATTCAGA
>NW_010933319.1:0-357 GCF_000633955.1 Camelina sativa | reverse complement strand
GAACTTCTCACTATGTTTTTGATACGCTTCTCTAGCTGATCCTCTATATGGGATTACTAATACACTCCGCAAAGACCTAACGAGTTACTCCTTATTGACCTAACTTGCACGGTTACTCGTATATTTTGCTAGACATTAAGTTACTATTGATACAATGATTGCTATTAACTAATGCTCGTTGTGTAATGTTTAAGTTTTTACAAGTACTTGCATGTAAGCTAGTCACTTTCATCTTACTCTTTTGGTTCAATGACCGTAGATAAGCAGAGACTGCCAGGAGTTAGAGCTTTCCGTTGGAGAACAGCTGGCGTCTTTGCTTTATCTTGAACCAGATAGCGAGCTTATGGTATATGCTCT
>NW_010933318.1:0-357 GCF_000633955.1 Camelina sativa | reverse complement strand
TTTAGTTGGTCTTGTGGTTGATGTTGCTTTGGTTGGACTTTTGGCTCCCTATGCACGTATTGGGAAGCCATCCGTGGCATCAACAGGTTTGTTCAAGGACCTTAAACGTGCGTGTGCTTCCCTTCCTAGTAGGTAAGATTGTCACTGTCTCTCTCTCTCGATTTTTACTTTTTTTGGCTCCAAGTAATGTATAACTTTGTTAACTGTTCCCACTGATATCTATTGAGCTGGTAGCTGCATATTTGGGATGAGATGTATTTATACATGCTTTTTTTTTGGGTACATGTGAAGTGTTTTTGAAGCTCAAAGACCAGGTTGTAAATTCTCAGTTAACCAGCGCATTGCAACTTTCTTCTA
>NW_010933317.1:0-357 GCF_000633955.1 Camelina sativa | reverse complement strand
TCAAAAGAAGGTATATTCTGGATGTCTTGGCAAGACTTCCAGATTCACTTCAGATCAATATATGTTTGTCGGGTTTACCCCCGTGAGATGCGCTTCTCCGTACATGGTCAATGGCGAGGTTATAGTGCCGGTGGCTGCCAAGATTATAGCTCATGGCATCAAAATCCACAATTCAGGCTGAGGGCGACTGGTTCTGATGCATCTTTGCCAATTCATGTGTTCATCACCTTAACTCAGGCACATGCTTATCCCTTGATGGAAACCTGTTCTTTCTATAATTCTTATGTAACTATCTTTGGCTCATTCTCCCTATGTTACTTACAGGGCGTAGGTTTCTCAAGAACAACTCCTGGATTT
>NW_010933316.1:0-357 GCF_000633955.1 Camelina sativa | reverse complement strand
TTCACCGGCCATCTCGGTTCTCTTGAGCTCGCCGGTGCTTCCATCGCTACCGTCGGCATCCAAGGCCTCGCTTACGGTATCATGGTATGGTAATCAGATTTATTTCAGTCCGTATATATAACTCACCACGGTTTTAAACAAAGTTAACAACACTAAAAGTCTAAAACAGAGTAAAGAACAGAGGCCGACTTAGTACAACGCATAATACTTTATAATAATCTGCATACCGTTTTATAATTCAGTATGAGTTTCATGATTTTATCAATTTTCAATCTATGAATGATAACGAATTGTAAGGACGAATGAGAAGAGTAAGTAAGTTTTTCATATCTGTAATTTTTATGTATTGAACATTTT
>NW_010933315.1:0-357 GCF_000633955.1 Camelina sativa | reverse complement strand
TAGTTGTTGAACTTCAATGCTACTTTCAAAAATCGATTTTTTTTTTTTTTTGTAACCTTTTTTTTGGCGTTATAGAGGAATCAATGTTTATAGCATCTAGGCTTTGATTTAGTTGATATCTATCGATTTTTTTCGCTGTGGATTTGTTAGATTCTCCGTTTTGTGTCGTTTCTAGTAATTTACTGAGATTTCTAGGGATTTAATTTGGGAATTTGAGTGTTTGTTTATTTTTTTCTGGGCTAAAGTCAAATTCAGAGCTTGTTACTTACTAATTCTGTAGAAGTATGTTTCTGGGTTAATGGCAATTTTAGAGCTTGGATTCATATTTATTTCTTTTGAATGTGCAGTTTTTTTTTT
>NW_010933314.1:0-357 GCF_000633955.1 Camelina sativa | reverse complement strand
TCAGGTCCCGGGCTTTTATCTCGCGGCATAGCAAACAACACATTCTTAATCTCTTCTGCAGAAACCTCTCGAACAAGTTGAGACTTGTCAGCCTCCGAACAGCGATAAGGTAGCAGTTCTTTCAATTCCTCCTCAGACATACCTGTGTACTGGGACGGCTTATGAGTAAGGAACTCACGGAAAAACCTCTCTGCTTTGACCTTCAGCCCCTCTTGGGAGTCAATTATCGTACCGTCTGGACTTTGTATCTCCTTAATTGCATTACGCATTTGACGAAGTTTTGCAGCTCTATGGAAAATCTTATTATTGCCATCACCAACCTTTAACCAATGTAACTTTGACCGCTGTTTTAAAAAA
>NW_010933313.1:0-357 GCF_000633955.1 Camelina sativa | reverse complement strand
CTAGTAATCCTTGGAGTGAGTTGCTTTCGCAATCAAACCACAAATTTTAATTACCATCGGAGGATTATAAAACAAATCAAAATAATAAAAAATTTAACCATGAAGCTGCAAATCATAGAATTTTTTTTAATGGTTTATGTGAAAATGCACCGAATGAGAATTTATTTCCGACATCGATCAACGTAAAGATGATAACTTGGACTAACAATTTTCAACAACGAGTATATACTATATACAATATATATATATAATAGAAATATAAGAAAATATGGTTAAGATGGTATATATATGTAAGCTTCTTTATGAAAAAAAAAAAATCGAGGAGATGATTGAGGGTAGGTGCGATGGGATAGTGCA
>NW_010933312.1:0-255 GCF_000633955.1 Camelina sativa | reverse complement strand
CATAGCTGTTTACTGCTTCGATTCAATGTTTTCTCTCAGTTTTAGCCTGTTTTCTCGGTTTATGCCTGTTTTGGGATAAAACGGGTTTAAGTGTTGTGTAAACACTCCAAATTCATCCCAAACTCTTACAATTAGTCATATGCATTGGATTGTCACACATTCTGACCCTAGAAACAGTAACAAAGCCGTTTACTGTTCTGAATCAACTTTTTCTCGGTTTTAGCCTATTTTGGGACAAAACAGGTAAAAGTGGTG
>NW_010933311.1:0-357 GCF_000633955.1 Camelina sativa | reverse complement strand
TTTAAAGACTTTGGGAATCGCTGAGAGAGTCGAGGAGAAAGAAACTGGCTTCCCTGTGTAGAGAGAAGCGACGGTGAAGACAACAGCAGCGGTGGAGAGGAGAGAGAAGGCGAAGAGGAAGATCAAGTAGCTGAACTGGAAGATCAAGAGAACGGTCCAATCGTGACGTGAGCGATCTGAGTTCGGTGGGTCGGATTTGTCGAGTTTGGCGAGGATAGGTTGAGTGAAGAGGGAGTGAGCGAGGATGGCGAAGGAGAGAGGGAAGATTAAAGATAAGGTTATGAGGTAGAAGGTTCTTGGAGATCGTTTCTTGATTGAGATTGATTCTTGAAGTAGTTGAGGGATGGTCAAGAACTG
>NW_010933310.1:0-357 GCF_000633955.1 Camelina sativa | reverse complement strand
TAGACAGTATTGCGACGACATTTCGTTCATGACTGCATACTTTTTTTATTGACAATGCGATGCTTAGGCTTCTTAGCGAGACATAATCGATTCTGTTTCCACATAATTAATTACAACTAATTCAATAAAGCTAGTTGAAGTTCATATCGCTGAATTTTGTTGCTTGGCTTTAATAATATTTCCGCATTTTATATTAGCTTGATAATGTAAATTTCTGCAATAGAGAGGAAAAAAAAGAAAGAAAAGAAGCTGATTCAATTTCAACTGTCTTAAAAACTGTGCTAAGATCGTGTTACTAGAAGAAGACTAGAACCAAACGGTTTGTCATTTGAAAACTGTTTAAAGGAGCTTTTTGGT
>NW_010933309.1:0-357 GCF_000633955.1 Camelina sativa | reverse complement strand
TCTAAGTTGAGAGATATCAAAAGACTAAAAAAGTTACCTCTTGACATATTTATCAATTAAGGTACCAGCCATGGCATCTGATCATCAAAACCACATCCAAAACAAAAATCTGAGAAGAGTAAGACTCGAATCAATAATGATTTATTCAATCGAAATTGGTGGAAATTGAAGAGAACCGTTGTTAGTGGGGAGGAGGAGGAGACGAGAGAGGAAGAAGGAGACGGAGATAACTCGCCGGCTCTGTTTCCATGTCGGAGGTGGTGATAACGTAGATGCGCAGGTTAGCTTCGTGCGGTTCGAATAGTGGCGAAGCGTGAGGCTCGTCGGTGTAGCGTGAAGTGATGTCATTGGGGATAA
>NW_010933308.1:0-357 GCF_000633955.1 Camelina sativa | reverse complement strand
TCCACATTCCCTCAGCAGTAGAAATATAAAGCAAGCTTTGACCTATCTTCTTATCGACCGAGTTCATCAACCAAGTACTCACTATATCGTTACAACGAGACCAAGTTCCAAAATCTCGATGCGTATCCAAGGGTTTAGGAATCATACCATTGATGAAACCCATCTTATTTCGCACATTCAATGCCATCAACATAGATCGCCTCCAAGAAGGAAAATCAGAAGCTGTTGTAAGTCGATCTGATACTAAAACAAGACCAGCATGATCATTACTATTCAGATAATACGGATTCTCATATTGATCCGTTTGAAAACGCGAAGACTCATTAGATTCACGCGGATTCGAATTGGTTGGGTTAA
>NW_010933307.1:0-357 GCF_000633955.1 Camelina sativa | reverse complement strand
AGAGTTCGGGATGAATTGGAGTGTTTAGACAACACTTAAACCATTTTATCCCAAAACATGCTTACCNCCCCGAGAAACAGGCTAAAAACGAGAGAAAACATTGATTGGAAGCAGTAAACAGATATGTTACTTTTTCTAGGGTCAAAATATGTAACAATCCAATGCATTTGACTAATTTTAAGAATTCGAGATGAATTTGGAGTGTTTAGCCAACACTTAAACCTGTTTTATCCCAAAACAGGCTAAAACCGTTAAAACATTGATTCTAAGCAGTAAGCAGCTTTGTTACTGTTTCTAGGGTTAGAATATTTGACAATTCAATGCATTTGACTAATTGTAAGAGTTCGGGATGAATTT
>NW_010933306.1:0-357 GCF_000633955.1 Camelina sativa | reverse complement strand
AAAACTGTAGTCAGATAGATTCTTACGTCACCAGTCAAAAGTTCCCATAGCACTATCGCATAGCTGAACACATCTGCCTTATGGTTGTAAGGTTTGTGCTCAATGACCTGGGTTTCGCAAGTTTATTGTCAAAGTAAAAGAGCCAGATCAAACAGAGGACTCCAAAATCTTATTTTTCCACAAATACGTAAAAAAGGCTGATCAATGTATTTGAGGTTCGAAACTCATACATACCTCTGGAGCCATCCACCGGTAAGTCCCTGTTTCAGCTGTCATGACCCCTGATTCAATCTGCACTCTGGCAACTCCGAAATCAGCAACCTTGACAAGCTGCTCAAAATTATCCCAAGGTTAGAA
>NW_010933305.1:0-358 GCF_000633955.1 Camelina sativa | reverse complement strand
TCGGCTTAATTTCGGTTATATTAGGCTAATCTACTTTATTGCAATATTCTTTGGGTTATTTATTAGAATGACTAAATAACCGACTAAACCGAACCGACCGATAAAATAAATTTTCCAATTTGATATTTTTGAATTGGTATGTTTGGTTTATTTCGGATATATTCGGCTTAATTTCGGTTATATTAGGCTAATCTACTTTATTGCAATATTCTTTGGGTTATTTATTGTTAGATATTATAACCGACCCATAACCGGAAATAACCAAATATTTTTTTGATTTTTTGATTTTAAAAAAAATATTCAAATGGTACTAATATTATTATATCCATATTACCACCTTAAACCATACACATTAAAA
>NW_010933304.1:0-358 GCF_000633955.1 Camelina sativa | reverse complement strand
TTGATTGATTGTTCATCAAAACCAGCTTCCTTGAGACGCTTCCACATGACTTCTTCAGTTAGAGGGCTTTTCAAAACCCTAGAATTAGGCGTAATCATCAATTTAGTAGCCGCCGGCGTTATCGGGAATCGTTCGGAACTGGAAGTTGCCATCGTTTTTCTCAACCACACAAAAACTTAAATTTAACCCAGATTCCTCCGATCTCCGATCAAAAGCACGGTGATGATTTGTCTCTTTCACTTTTTTTTTTTATCTCTCTCCCTCGCAAGAACAAAGAAGGGTTCTGTGACAGTGCGTCGTAGAGAAGTCTAGTCTCTCTCTTTTTTTTAGGTCGACGATTTAGTCAAAAGGGGTTTTT
>NW_010933303.1:0-358 GCF_000633955.1 Camelina sativa | reverse complement strand
GATTTGCGCAATTCCTGTTGCTTCTGGCTGTGGGAAAATTGTTATCAATCATGCACTTACCAAGGTGTGACACTTTTGGTTTTGTTCCACTTAATTAATTATTTTTAATTTCCAAATCTAATTTGTTCTTTTCTATATAGTACTCTAACTCCGATGTTGTAGGTGATGAACTTATTTGGTGATGTTAAAGGGAAAGTAGCTATAATGGTGGACAACATGATCGACACAACATGTGAGTTATAAGTTTGTATCTTTCAGTGTCCCTGCATGTGATCATGTTTTAGCTTTTATATATGTCTCAAGCTTGATCCAAATGTTTACTAAACTTAATATTTGAATTTGTTTTTTTTTTTTTTTT
>NW_010933302.1:0-358 GCF_000633955.1 Camelina sativa | reverse complement strand
AATTAATGTATAGGTTGAGGTCAAGAACCTCTTTCTTATTAGGAGAAACAAATAACCCCAAAAAATTATTGTAGATAAAGAGAGAAGCTAAAGTTTAGTAGTTTACTATGTCATGTATATATTAGATTCCATGTTTTGTTTCTTATTGCTTTATTTTATTTTGTTTTGGATTTTCTTGAAATAAAAGTGCTCTTGCCTTCAATTAGAAATCCGATTCATCAATCAACATGCTTTTGAATTACACGACACGGCCCATGTTTGTTGAAGATACTTAAGAGATAATTAAAGAGATATACGTATTACAGTAATATTGGTAATTGCACACGAATCCATATCAAACGATCAGAAAACAGAAATT
>NW_010933301.1:0-358 GCF_000633955.1 Camelina sativa | reverse complement strand
GTAAGTCTGAAATGGTTTCATTTTATTTAAGAATTATATATATTTTGATATAGTTCTAATTGTGGATTTATTTTGACAGAATCGAGTGTACCAAGATAAGTTCGACAAATGTGGACCAGTTTATATTACCGTTGGGGATGGTGGCAATCTGGAAGGCCTTGCTACCGAGTAAGATCTTCGTCAACTGAGTTTTTTTATATAATTTTATTATAAAAACAATCGTGACATTAAAATTAATGATTTGATGATGTTTTTATAAATGATAGGTATAAAGATCCAAATCCCGAAATATCATTGTTCAGAGAAGCAAATTTTGGGCATGGTCAATTGGTGGTCGAGAATGCGACTCATGCACATT
>NW_010933300.1:0-358 GCF_000633955.1 Camelina sativa | reverse complement strand
TCAATGTTTTCTCTCGGTTTTAGCCTGTTTTCTTGGTCTAAGCCTGTGTTGGGATAAAACGGGTTTAAGTATTATCTAAACACTCCAAATTCATCCCGAACACTTACAACTAGTCAAATGCATTGGATTGTCACACATTCTGACCCTAGTGAAACACATATATTTGGTATGGTGGTGATGAATGGTAAATGGAATGATGTCTTATGAATGAATGGATGGCAGGGTGTTTCAATTCCCCTTATGTTGTTGTAATATAAGAGGTGTCAATCCAATCTGAGTGTTTGTGAAAAATCAAGATGTGCATATGAGTATAAGTCAAGCCAGATGTAAAGGATGTTTGTCACTAACAATCCTATTA
>NW_010933299.1:0-358 GCF_000633955.1 Camelina sativa | reverse complement strand
GCCACGTGTAGTTTTCAGTTTACCTAGTCAAATTGTTAAACCATCATTGTTGCATCGATTGCTTCTCTCTAGTATGCATGCATGCGCTCTCTGTATCCTGCTTATTGTCACACACTCACACTACATCATCACAAACCAAATACTACAATAGAAATCAACTAAATTGGTTGAATTATATTTTAGCCACGATTCATACAATAAATCCCACAAAACTTAATCTGTATCCTTTCCAAATCCAAATGTCAAAGTCGAATTGTAACAAGTAAAGCTGGCTTAAATTGAGATGTTACATGATTTTCCAGATTACTGTGATCAGATACACTTTGACTGTAACTACAGGCTACAGCTAAAAAAAAAA
>NW_010933298.1:154-358 GCF_000633955.1 Camelina sativa | reverse complement strand
ATGGCTAATTTTAGCCAATTAACCACCATATATCCGTGCAATGATCTAAATTGGAACGTTTGTGTGAAGATCCTAAGGATATGGCGTAAAACAGATGATGGGGATGACTCTCTCGAGTTGGTTGTATGTGATGTCTTCGTAAGTTTTGTGTATTTTTATCACTGATTTAGAGATAATTAACAATATATATACATATATATATAT
>NW_010933298.1:0-149 GCF_000633955.1 Camelina sativa | reverse complement strand
ATATATATATATATATATATATGACTTTGTTTTTTTCTTATCAATTTCCAGGAGACCAATATAGTAGTAACTATACCGAATGGTTTTATTGAAATTTTCAAATTTGACATCCAAGAAGATGCATGGAAAGTTTTTTCTGCTTTTGACGT
>NW_010933297.1:0-358 GCF_000633955.1 Camelina sativa | reverse complement strand
AAGACACATGGTTTGGCTCTAGGAGAAAACTTATGACGAGTATGATTATGATTGGAAACATAGCACAAACTACCAAAGCTCTTGAACAAAGTATAATCAGGCAATTTAGCATTCAAAAGCTCATATGGTGAACAATTATGCAATAAGGGAGATGGTAATCAATTTATCAAGAAAGCAGCTGTTAAAATGCAATCACTCCAATACTGTAAGGGAACATTAGATTGAAAGAGCAAGGATCTAGCAACATTTAGTAAGTGTTGATGCTTTCTTTCTACTACAGAATTTTGTTGAGGTGTGTAAGCACAAGAAAAATAATGCATCATGCCTTGTTCTTTAACAATCTCAGTAAAAGCCAATT
>NW_010933296.1:0-358 GCF_000633955.1 Camelina sativa | reverse complement strand
GATAACACTTGCTGCACTGGAGGACGTTGAGCATTCCTATGACCAGGTGGATATCCATGAAGCTTAAAACACTTTTGGATAGTGTGACCAACACGGTTGCAATGAGTACAATAAGGCTTCTGATGAGGTCGAAAGGCAGCATAGGCAGCATTATTAGTAGGTCCAAAAAAGTAACCATTAGGAGAAGGCATCATAGAGTTATAACCAACATTATCAGAAGGACCTGAAGCTTGAAAAGCCACATTATCAATCTTGGTAGCTGGTTGAATATTCTTTTGCCTTTCATCCTCGGTGACCATGTGAAAAACCTCTCCAATCGAAGGCATGGGTTTCAACATCAAGATATGTCTGCGTGTGG
>NW_010933295.1:0-358 GCF_000633955.1 Camelina sativa | reverse complement strand
CTTACTAGAGACTATCCATGCTCCTTTGAATTTGATGATGAGGGTGTTCGTATAAATGATAAGGCAACACGGAAGCTACTGGTAATGGGAAATCTGCATAAGGATCACTACAGCTTGGGGGAACCGAAAATGCAAGCCTTCTACTCTGCACAACAACATCTTGCAAGTGATGAAGTGTGGCATAGAAGACTTGGTCATCCTAACAGTCAAGTCCTCCAACAGTTAGCCAAGAACAAGTGCATTTCTTTCAATAAAATCACTAAGACAGTGTGTGAAGCTTGTCAACTAGGAAAAAGTTCAAGACTTCCTTTTATCTCATCTTCTTTTTCTGCTTCTAGAGTTCTTGAGAGAGTCCACT
>NW_010933294.1:0-358 GCF_000633955.1 Camelina sativa | reverse complement strand
GAATCAAACATCCTTAAATTGGCAAGATCCTCGAGATTATACATTTGTTAAAGCTAGCTATTCAATTGCCAAGATTCTTTTAATGACCCAAAGAGAATTATGAAATCGTACATACCAGCTTGTAATGCACCAGTACGTATTGATGTTCAAAAGGAACACAATAATCAAGTTGCTACAAAGTCTAAATAGACCAATATGTTCCATAGAAAAGAACCTTCGGAAATCTAAGAAAGGTGCAAATAAAACCGAGGTTAAGGAAAGAGTATAGACATGGCCGCGGCAAATCCTAAGGTACTGATACACAGAGTTTAAAACCCTATTTTCCTACTGCAAGTGCACAACAAAGAAGTAGTACTTA
>NW_010933293.1:0-358 GCF_000633955.1 Camelina sativa | reverse complement strand
TCATCCTTGAGAGTCTCAAGAACTTCTACAACATGATTCATGAGGGGCCTTCCTTTCGGGTTTTGGCTTAGGCATTGGTACGCCAAACCAGCTACTTTCATCAACGCCTTAGTGCCATACTGTCCATCCATTCGAGGGTCTATGATCCTCAAAAGCTTTTTGTTGTGATTCAACAGTGGTCGTGCCCACTCTACCAAGTTATGCTCCCTGCAAGGTCTGCTTTTGTCCATCGCCCTCTTCCCAAGGAGCATCTCAAGGAGAAGTACTCCAAATCCATAAACATCACTTCTGGATGTCAAGTGTCCTATTACAACAATCAAATTTTTGACCCATTTACAAAGCGATTACCTAATGTGAC
>NW_010933292.1:0-358 GCF_000633955.1 Camelina sativa | reverse complement strand
AGAGACGGTTACCGTTTCCGTTATGCCCCGAGGAAACGGGGACTGTTTGACGAATCGAGACGGGGGGGATGGTTTGCGTTTTGAGTTGTTAGCGTATGTGACTAACATGCGCTATAGCAAAATGCGAAGGTTAGAAAGAAGCAGTGGTATACTATAACGTAATTTACGTAATACGTGGCAGGTGAAGATGTTGCATGAGTGTACGTACAGATAAAATTTGTACGTTTTGTTTGCATATTACTCGTGAAGAGAGAAAGGGAAAGGCCGTATTTTGTTTTTTCAAATAATAAAGGTGACGTTGGAGTGTATTCATTAGTGATTAGCTTAATGGGCCTGAGTAATGAAACCGTGGGTTTGT
>NW_010933291.1:0-358 GCF_000633955.1 Camelina sativa | reverse complement strand
TATAGTGTGTTAAGCGAAGCAGATATCTGTAAGCTTCAAGAAGATGATATTTCAAGGATCTCTACTGTTTTGTCCATTTCGAGAAACTCATCTGCAATCCTGCTTCGTCACTACAATTGGTTTGATTCCCAAATTTTTACCCTTTCATTTTTTTTTGTGTGTGTGTGTGTGTTTGAATATAAGTGCTTAGACGAGCTCAAATTTTTGAAAATGTTTAGGTGTGTGAGCAGAGTTCATGATGAATGGTTTGCTGATGAGGAGAAGGTTCGAGATGCTGTTGGCTTGTTGGAGAAACCTGTTGTTGATTTCCCAACTGATGGAGAAGTATGCTTCCCGTTGTCGTCATTAACATTGTAAA
>NW_010933290.1:0-358 GCF_000633955.1 Camelina sativa | reverse complement strand
AACTTGCACGCAGGATCAGAGGAGAGCGTGCTTAAGTGTGATGGGGAGAAGGTGGTCGGATTATGTGAATGTGGAGGGTTTTTTCTAAATAGATAGTTGGAATTAGATAATATGGCTTTAAAAGCTTTCGGTTGTAGGAGACTTGAAAACAATGGTGGTTGGCTTTTCTTTTTTCTTGTCTACTCGTACTTATGATTTCCGTGTGTTCTTACTTTTAGCCTACGTTTTGTGGTGTGTTTATTGCTTTCTTTTTTGGCATTATCAAACGCCGAAAAGACATATTGATATGTCAAAGTTTCTGACTTTTGTTTGATCTGCTTGTGTTTATTAAAAATATCTTTGTTTTTTTTTTTTTTTT
>NW_010933289.1:0-358 GCF_000633955.1 Camelina sativa | reverse complement strand
ACATGCGTATGCTGCACATATCCCATATGGATGACCTCATTGCAAACTCCATGAAAATTCTGGAACCAGCTCCTGTTGATGCGCAAGGGAATGAACGTGAAGATGGTAGTGTTCTTTTAATCTATGTTGCCATCGCTATAAGCTTCACATAGTGAGTACAAAGCCCCTTGCAGTTAAAACCTTTTTTTTTCTATCTATTGACAGTGTTGCAAGCAGAGGAACCGATCGATTTGTTTATCTTGCCAGGTATGGAGAAACTGTTTCATTGCCAAAACTTTCCCTTATCTCTGTATCTAATCAACTTTTATTTGCAAATCCTTGTGGTCAGGTCTTGCGTTTGACAGGTGTGGGCGACGTT
>NW_010933288.1:0-358 GCF_000633955.1 Camelina sativa | reverse complement strand
AGAAGACCCAAGCCAACAAGAAGCTCCCACTCAACAAGAAGACCCAAAANCCAAGCCAACAACAATATCACACCAGCCAGGAAATGGGCAGTTGTAAGTTGTTGAAGTCTTTATTATAAATGATTTTTCCTGTTGAAAATGACATATAATATTTTGTTTCTTATGTTTGTATTAGTGCAAACACCTACTACGCAGGAGAACAATATAAGTGACGAAGAAATGAAACAAATCGAGGAAGTTATAACTTCTTGGTCGAAGAGCGAGGACCTCAAAACCATGCTTTCGTCAATTGATAAAGTAAGTTTGAAAAAATCATAGGCGTTAAACATTAATAAAATTTGGATGTTCTACATTGTAG
>NW_010933287.1:0-358 GCF_000633955.1 Camelina sativa | reverse complement strand
GAGACCAGGGTTTTATCAGTTGGATTAAGTTTTAAAGATGTCACTGATTCAGTTGGTTTCCAGTCTGATGTTTGTACCTTGGCATGTGGGCTTGTTGCTGATGGTTTGTTGGTTCAGATTCACCAAGATGCAATAAGGCTTTGCATGCCCACCACGGATGCTCATTCTGATGGTATTCCTGTTTCTTTACCATTTTTCTCGTCGTGGTTCCCAGAAAATGTCAGTATCAGCTTGGGTGCAGTTGGTCAAAATTTGATAGTTGTCTCTACGTCTAACCCTTGTTTCTTGTCTATTCTTGGGATCAAATCACTATCATCTCAGTGCTGTGAAATCTACGAAATTCAGCGAGTAACATTGC
>NW_010933286.1:0-358 GCF_000633955.1 Camelina sativa | reverse complement strand
ATATAATAATATTATTACCATTTGAATATTTTTTTAAAAATCAAAAAGTCAAAAAAATATTTGCTTATTTCCGGTTATGGGTCGGTTATATTAATATCTAACAATAAATAACCCAAAATATATTGCAATAAAGTAAATTAGCCTAATAGAACCGAAATTAAGCCGAATATATCTGAAATAAACCAAACATACCAATTCAAAAATATCAAATTGGAAAATTTATTTTATCGGTCGGTTCGGTTTAGTCGGTTATTTAGTCATTCTAATAAATAACCCAAAATATATTGCAATAAAGTAAATTAGCCTAATAGAACCGAAATTAAGCCGAATATATCTGAAATAAACCAAACATACCAAT
>NW_010933285.1:0-358 GCF_000633955.1 Camelina sativa | reverse complement strand
TTTCCATCAAGATGTGTATGAGTGTGTTCCCTGCGCTGTCTCTCCTCTTCTTGACGCAATGTGCTCCCTAGATACGGTCCAACCGGAGGATACGTTGGGATTACGTTCATGTGTTGAGGCATCATCAAGTTAGTTTGTGTGGGAGGTAGTGCATATGCTTGACTCCCAAGTACCCCCCTTGTGTTTTGCACTGCTTCACTCTCGTATTGGGTCATCGGATTACTCTGCCGTGAACCGTTGTAATGACTTTGCCTGTTATAATGCCCGTTGCTGAACTGAGAAGACACAGGTGGTGGGATAGCTTGCGTCTTAAACAACTCATTTCCAGTGTAAACCCAACTATTGGCTTGACCATATG
>NW_010933284.1:0-358 GCF_000633955.1 Camelina sativa | reverse complement strand
GATTTAATTGTGATTCAATATAAATTTATTAAGATTGTTAAATAGTTTTAAATGGACGACAAGAACGTTGATATTTTGAAGAGGACAACATTAAAACCAACAATCCAACAAAAATAATGCACCTGGATCTTAACCAAATACTAATTAATACATTTCTTATTTATATATAGTACGTACGTAGTATATAGAAAGGAATTTTTTTTTTTTTTCATGAATACGATGATGGCTGATAGCTACACGAAAGACGAAAATATAATTTTTAAAAATATTCGGTTGGCTGTGGCGACTTATAGACATACGGAGGTGGTGGCGAAGAGATGTACAAGAAGAGTCGGGATAACATGTCGGCTAGACAAGA
>NW_010933283.1:0-358 GCF_000633955.1 Camelina sativa | reverse complement strand
ACAAGACTCATGGAAGTTCACAATTTTTTTAACTACTTACAGCCCAGTCATATGGCTTTGTCATTTCTCCAGTGTCAAGCAAGATTGGTTTTGGGTAATGACAATCGCTTTGTTTCTTGTCCGGTTTTTTAAGAACGTTTCTCACCAATCTCCAGAAAGGGTTCCCCTGATTTATCATCCAAACGGTAGACTTAAGAAATGAATAGCATGGAGGCAATATATACCTATTGGATGATACAATATGACTTTGACTAAATACCTTCTCATCTCCTTGTGTAAAATCAAATGCTCCTGGTCCATCTGTGGTTCCAGCAGCAAAAGCGAATCCCATTGCCGCAGGACAAGTTTTTACAACTTC
>NW_010933282.1:0-358 GCF_000633955.1 Camelina sativa | reverse complement strand
TGCCACAAACAACAAAAGCCAAAAATTACCTGGAAATAGTGAAGACGCGGCAGCAATGATTTAATGGTTTTTAAGCTGTGCTTAGTGTGAATCTTGGCGATTTCTTCATCAGTCATCAATGTCATCTGCTGGAATAGCTTTACAATATTGGCTCCCATGTAAGAATCAGGACCATACCAAACATTTAACTCCGGCATTTGAGCAAACGCCTAATGGCATGAGACAGAGAAAGAGTTTAGAACATCAAGAATGAAGCAAAAGAAGAAAAAAAGTGAGAGAAAGCAAGAAACAAGACCTGCAGAATCGTCTGTACAACATTAGATGAAGTGCAAGTAATGGTAGGTACAAGCTCATGCGC
>NW_010933281.1:0-358 GCF_000633955.1 Camelina sativa | reverse complement strand
ATCGGGCCTAAGCCCGCATGCCATAATATATAAGGAAAAATCCAACTTGTCTCTCGGGTTGCCACCCTACAACGCGGCCCCCGATCGTCATCCGAAGTAAATATACCAACCATACTCCCAAGCCACATAGTCTCTGAATATGGCAGTACTANGAACCTAAGTCCCCCAAGAGTCGCGAGCAAACAATTCTGAACACGTCTGAGCCCTATCCCTATCCAGGTTTCCTTCCCGTGGCTCGCGTAAAAACATCTCAATGTCCTACCAACCACATATCCCCCCACCGGGATACCCCATGACAACACAAGGATCAAATACACGCCACAAGGGCCGCCACAAAGGCCAACAAAATGTCCTCACG
>NW_010933280.1:0-358 GCF_000633955.1 Camelina sativa | reverse complement strand
TTGTCCCTAGTCTCAATCACAAAGACTGAGATTTCTTTGTGATTTGTTCCTAATCCAAGTCACAAAGACTGAGATTTCTTTGTGATTTGTCCCTAGTCTCAATCACAAAGACTGAGATTTCTTTGTGATTTGTTCCTAATCCAAGTCACAAAGACTGAGATTTCTTTGTGATTTGTCCCTAGTCTCAGTCACAAAGACTGAGCTTTTTTTGTGATTTTTCCCTAGTCTCAGTCACAAAGACTGAGACTTCTTTGTGATTTGTCCATAGTTTTGGTCACAAAGACTGAGACTTCTTTGTCATTTGTCCCTACTCTCAGTCATAAAGACTGAGATTTCTTTGTGATTTGTCCCCAATCTC
>NW_010933279.1:0-358 GCF_000633955.1 Camelina sativa | reverse complement strand
TTTGGCCTGGGCTCGACGAACAGACTCGCTGCGGAGTTTGCGGATCAGGCGAATGCGCTTGAGTTCGTGCTCCATCGGGTTCATGAATGCTTCTTTTTCAAGATTTTTTCAAAGGTGGACGTCAGCGACTCAAGCTGCGCCATGGCCACTTCGGGATCCACAGGAGAGANGAAGCGGTCCTGACGGCACCATTCATCCAGTTTTGACTTCATTTGAATGGCCTCATCAAGCAACAAGTCGCCGCCGGCCTGATACTCGTTGAGTCGAATCAAAAGTTCTACGTCTTGGTACAAGGCGTAGGCGCGTCTGACCATTGAGGCCAGTGCAATGGTGCGTTTGTCTGCGACATTGCTCATTA
>NW_010933278.1:0-358 GCF_000633955.1 Camelina sativa | reverse complement strand
TGATAGGTTGAGAATCCCTCTGGCATTCATGAAGAAGAAGATAAGAACCAGTGGTAGGAAAGCAAGGAAGTGGGAGAAGAAGCAGATCGAGAAAAGTGGCTAAAGGAGTTAAAGTGTGGAAGAGACTCTATGTGAAGTAGAGTGTTCCTTATGTTTAATACTTTGTCGTTTTAAGCTGGAAGTTGTATTTAAATGAAGCCAAAAACTTAGGGCTTTCTTACCTTACAACATTAATATCTTAATCAAATCCTCTTCTCTTATCTCCCTCCTTCTTTCTTATCTCGTCTTAATCTGGGTACTGTTCTTGTTATCCCTTTCTTTAATCTCTACTAGTTCTCGAGATAGGCACTGTCTATCA
>NW_010933277.1:0-358 GCF_000633955.1 Camelina sativa | reverse complement strand
TGGCTGGACAATTATAAAATATAGGCTTTGTATGCAAGCACCTCTATTTCATCTGGAATGAAAGGTGCAACCACAGCTATGGTTGCAATGAACAAGGTGATATTCCCACTTTGTTTCATTTTGCTACTTTGATGGGGTTCTTTCACTTCCCTGCTAACAAAGTTTACTCTCTTGTTTCTCACACTTACAGCAAATGGCACCGACAAAACAAGCTAAAGTTATCAAGGACTTTCAGAAACAATCTGCACAATTGGACATGACGGTAAACAAAATCACAATTTATCTTTAAGAGCATGCTTTTAAGCGCAGTTTTATCACAAAGATTGGCTGAGTAATAATTGTTTTGGATATTGCAGAT
>NW_010933276.1:0-358 GCF_000633955.1 Camelina sativa | reverse complement strand
ATGTTTTGGGATAAAACGGGTTTAAGTGTTGTCTAAACACACCAAATACATCCCGAATTCTTACAATTAGTCAAATGCATTGGAATTTTNAGAAACAGTAACAACGCTGTTTACTGCTTAGAATCAATGTTTTCTCGGTTTTAGCCTATTTCAGGACAAAATGGGTATAAGTGGTGTCTAAACACTCCAAATTCATCCCGACCTCTTATAATTAGTCAAATGCATTGGATTGTTATATATTTGACCCTGGAAAGAGTAACATAGCTATTTACTGCTTCGAATCAATTTTTTCTCTCAGTTTTAGCCTATTTTCGATTTAAGCCTGTTTTGGGATAAAACGGGTTTAAGTGTTGTCTAA
>NW_010933275.1:0-358 GCF_000633955.1 Camelina sativa | reverse complement strand
TCTGTATGTTTATCGCTGGAAAAGTCGAAGGGTCTCCAAGGCCGGCTTGTGATGTCCTCGTTTTCTCTTACAGGGTTTTGTTCAATATAGAACCGTTGAGAGATGTGTTCGAGAGATTGAAGGTCACTGTGTTGACAGGAGAGAAGCTTGTGCTCTCTACATTGGGATGTGATCTCGACATCGAACACCCTTATCCACTAGTGATGGACTGGATTAAGAAATCGGTTAAGGCCGAGGATTTTAGGCGTTTGTGTCAGGCTGCGTTTAACTTCGTCAATAACACACTACGGACGTCGCTTTGCCTACAATTCGGACCTTGTCAGATCGCTGCTGCTGCTATATACCTCGGGTTGAGCAT
>NW_010933274.1:0-358 GCF_000633955.1 Camelina sativa | reverse complement strand
TAAGTACTATAATATATGAATTATCTTAGATTGGATTGGTTCCATTTGTTTTTGCAGAGTATGGTTACAGCATGAAGATTACAGAGAAGAGTGATGTTTATAGTTATGGTGTGGTTGTTCTTGAAGTGTTGACAGGGAAACAACCTATAGATCCGACGGTACCAGAAGGGCTTCACTTAGTGGACTGGGTGAGGCAAAATAGAGGTAGCCTCGAAGTTCTCGACTCTTCATTGAGATCAAGAACTGAGGCTGAAGCCGATGAGATGATGCAAGTGTTGGGCACTGCTCTGCTGTGTGTGAACTCGTCTCCAGACGAGAGGCCTACCATGAAAGACGTTGCGGCTATGCTCAAGGAGAT
>NW_010933273.1:0-358 GCF_000633955.1 Camelina sativa | reverse complement strand
TCAGCTGAGGATCACAAGCAGAAGTTGAAACGGAGCGAGTTTGTACAAGAGCTAATGAGTTCTACGATTCTTGATGACGGCTTATAATGGAGTATTGCTTCTGGTAACTTCTAAGCAATGAGGGAAACTCCATGTTCTGCCTCAGAGAGAAAATGTACGGAATTATTGTTTGTGTGGAGCAAATAAAGGAGAGTGCGTTGTAGGGAGAGAGAGAGGGATTATGAGTCAATGAGTGTAACTTATGAACACATTAGCTTCTATAGTTAATGCTCTATTTTTCTGTAGGTCATAAAACAACCAAAGTGTAATCTATTTCATTGTATTTGCCTCAGTTCTTCGTTTCCAATTCCTTAATTAG
>NW_010933272.1:0-358 GCF_000633955.1 Camelina sativa | reverse complement strand
TTCTGGCGAAGAGGCAGGTTCCGAGGTGCTCGCCATATCTTGAGTTCAGAGAGTGTGGAAGAAAAATAACGAAATAAAACGGAAGAGAGATCGGAGCATATTACANAGAGATCGGAGCATATTACCTGTTGCTGTTGGCGAAAAATAAGAAATGAGGAGAGTAGAAGCGTATTTATAGAGCCGAATGGGCGGCAACCCTACGAAAAAGTAATGATGACCTACGCGACTCTTCGAATTCCGAGCTAGCGGATGTGACGGAAACGACACGTGTCGCCTAGACAGAATGTGGTGAGATGATTCGGGGATCTGAGTAAAATCAATTAAAACTTTATGGATTAGATCGGATATTTTCTTTCCA
>NW_010933271.1:0-358 GCF_000633955.1 Camelina sativa | reverse complement strand
TTCTTACTGTGTAGCTCGTTGAGCCATCTACCAATGCTGTGGAAAGTCTGCCGTCTGCTGATGTCGTAAACCAGAAGAGCTCCAACTGCACCTCGGTAGTACGCAGAAGTGACTGCTCTGAAGCGTTCTTGACCTGCTGTGTCCCATATCTGTGCTTTGATCTCCTTTCCGTTGATATCCATCTTCTGCGTCTGAAACTCCACTCCAATGGTCGACTTTGAATTGGGATAGAACTCATCCCTCGCAAATCTGGCAAGCAAATTTGATTTCCCAACTGCAGAATCACCGATTAGAACTATCTTAAAGAGGTAGTCTTCGCTCTTGTCGTCCTCAGAGTAGAAAGCCATCTCCTTTTTTT
>NW_010933270.1:0-358 GCF_000633955.1 Camelina sativa | reverse complement strand
TGCAGGTTCTTACCTTGATGAAGGAGTGTAAGGTGAAGGCAGATGTAATCACGTACAGTACCGTGATGAACGCTTGGAGCTCAGCTGGATACATGGAGAAAGCTGCACAAGTGTTTGAAGAAATGGTTAAAGCAGGAGTCAAACCAGACGCTCACGCTTATAGCATTTTAGCCAAAGGGTACGTTAGAGCAAAAGAGCACAAGAAAGCTGAGGAACTTCTTGAGACTTTGATAGTTGAATCCAGGCCCAACGTTGTGATCTTCACCACGGTGATCAGCGGGTGGTGCAGCAGCGGAAGTATGGATGATGCAATGAGGGTTTTCAACAAGATGTGCAAGTTTGGGGTTTCGCCGAATAT
>NW_010933269.1:0-358 GCF_000633955.1 Camelina sativa | reverse complement strand
TTTGGTAAATGATAGTGTGTGTTGGAAAAACTTGGATGGGTAGTAAAATTATATGAGACAACAATGAACACCCAATATGAATCAAACCATATGAGAATGTATGAGTTAATAGTTTGTGTATTCGAACTCAACCTTCTTTTTTGTTGTCCATAAATCTTAAACTCTAAACCTAAAAAAATAATACTAATCATGAAACTCTAAATTTAAAACTCATAACTCTTGTCTCCTCGATCTTAAACATTAACCTCAAAAGCATGTAACCATACATACATGCATTATAATTATATTTTCTATAGTTTAAAATCCATTTTACTATATTAAAGGTGAATAGTTATAATATACATTATCCATTTATAGC
>NW_010933268.1:0-358 GCF_000633955.1 Camelina sativa | reverse complement strand
GAGTCAGGTCTATGAAATAATGTAAAATGTTGGATAGTAATTGAATTCTTTATTGTTTCAAATCATTTACATTATGAGAGTACATCTTGCTCAATTAGCTGGCTTGTTTCTGCTGGTGACTTTGGGCGAATCTAAATACCTGAAAAAGAATGGAAAAAATCTAAGTTAAATTCAAATTATCTCAGAGTTCAACTTAAACATGTTCTGGTCCATCGGTATCACTCGTGACGCCAACTCATCGAAGGAACTTTCTATGTTACAGGTGGTAAGCATCAAGTCCAGGCCCAGGCACATCCCTTTGGATAAGAAGCAGCATCACTTCCTATTTTACTACAACTGTACCATACAAATGAAATAA
>NW_010933267.1:0-358 GCF_000633955.1 Camelina sativa | reverse complement strand
AAAAAAAAAACTAAAAACTAGATTTGACTATTTATTAAACAAGTAAAATAATAAAAGGTTCTTCCAAATTTCATTAAATAACTTCACATGGGAAATTAAGTAATTGTGTAGTGTACATTTATTTTGCTAACCATGGCATCGCTATATTTATTTTGCAATTTTGAATTTTGCTTATAATCATGTAAGAATCGTGATTAACACTAATACCTTTTTTTTTTTTGAGCAAAACATTGATACCCCACTTCTTAACACAAACTGTTACCACATAATATGTTTTAGATATTATTTTTATCAACTAGTGTATATTCAACTTTTACAAAATGATCGAAAAGGAAAGGAAAGCACTCAGATCATTTTT
>NW_010933266.1:0-358 GCF_000633955.1 Camelina sativa | reverse complement strand
TCTATGCGAGTGACAGGCATGCCTTCGATCATGATGGTTTCTTCAAACGCACGCTGGAACAGGGTTTCGCCGGAGGACACCAAATCAATTTTGACGGATTGTGCGCCATCCCGATATTCAAGCACATGCGATTTGTTCGGGTCGGGCATGGTTAAGCCGTACTTTTTGAGAATGGCTGGGTTGTGCAGTGGGGCGAGTTCAAGATGCGCTGCACTGACCACCAGATCGATGTCATTGGGTGGGCGAAATGGTTCATCTGCGTCATTGAGTTGACTGGCCTGTAGTGCTTTGGCAGTGCTACCAGCCATGACGACTCGCCCCTGACCGAAAAGGGCATGAAGTCCTTTGAACAGATTCT
>NW_010933265.1:0-358 GCF_000633955.1 Camelina sativa | reverse complement strand
GCAGCGCTTTCGAAAAGAGGTGGAATAGGGACGTCTTCCTCTGATTTTTTCACACTCCTGTTGACATATAAACCCCCAAATATGTATCAGTGAAGAACAAGTTTTTTAAAACAATCATCAAGTTCTTAGATCACATCATATAAAACCACAGAGCAACTCAGAAGATTCATTTCATCATTGAGAAGTAGCAAGATAGAGAGAATCAATGGTGAAAGAATACCGTTTTGCCGTCATGATCAGATTTGCAATTCCTTGACCGATGAGTCCACAGCCAAATCCAACCGACCCATACAAGAGTCCCTGGATGTCACATCACATCAATTAATTAAACCAAAGGTAAGGAAGATCCACAAAGAAC
>NW_010933264.1:0-358 GCF_000633955.1 Camelina sativa | reverse complement strand
TCAGCAAATACAGACAGACTTACGTATCAATTGGATTCGGCGAAACAGTTTGATTGAACAATTCTCAGTCCTGCGTTCATTAGTTTCCATTTGATGTCCAAAAAAAATAGTTTCCATATGTTGAAGACTTACTTCTTCAAGTAAACAAATCTTTACACGAATACGATCTCAAACAATACTGTAATATTTCTTTTTTTTTCTTCTGTCGACGATATATAATTTGACAAATTATATTTGCGTGACAGTAAGTAAAATCTCTTCTAAACCAATTCCGGTATAGCTTTGATTGAACCGGGTTTAATCCTTTGTCAACAGATCGTGCGCATTGTCTGTTTGTAGGGTTAGCAAATTACACACA
>NW_010933263.1:0-358 GCF_000633955.1 Camelina sativa | reverse complement strand
AAGGGTACTAATTACGATGAGTGGGCATGTGGAATGAAGACGGCGTTAACGTCTCGCAAGAAATTCGGTTTCTTGGATGGATCCATTGCTCGACCTGAAGAAGGCTCCTCTGATTTGGAAGATTGGTGGACCATTCAAGCACTACTTGTGTCTTGGATCAAGATGACAATTGATCCGATGCTGCGTTCGACAATCTCTCACAGGGATGTCGCAAAAGATTTGTGGGACTACCTGAAGAAACGATTTGCTGTCATTAACGGGTCTCGTATTCAACAAATCAAGGCTGAATTGGCTTGCTGCAAACAGAGAGGAGTGGCGATTGAAGCCTACTACGGAAAACTGAATCGCATATGGGATA
>NW_010933262.1:0-358 GCF_000633955.1 Camelina sativa | reverse complement strand
ATCTCTTTTCCCCAACGTCACCCGAGCTTTGGCAGGCGGAGACGGAGACGACGGTGGGTGAAAAAACCTCCAACGAAGTGATTTTTCTCCGCTGCTGGACTACCGTCTTGAAAACAGACCATCCCCTGCGCGTGGCAGCTCTGTATTTGCTTTCACCGGAGACGAAGTCTATCTCAACCTCCCGGGCTAGCCGCTGTGCATTTCAATTCTCAAATCTGAACTCCAGATCTGATATCGGCATGTTAGCTGTACATGAGGACTCGCCCAAATTACAAAAGCCCAGGTTCTCTCTCGTTAACCCTTTATCATTCCTTCGACTTTATCTAGATTATTTGGTCATCCTCGGTGTTCGAAGACT
>NW_010933261.1:0-358 GCF_000633955.1 Camelina sativa | reverse complement strand
GATAAGGAGCATTTGATGTCTGAAATGAACTTTGAGAAAAAGTTTGGGCAATCATCCATCTTTGTAACCTCGACTTTGATGGAAGAAGGTGGCGTTCCTCCATCATCAAGTCCTGCAGTGCTCCTTAAGGAGGCAATCCATGTCATAAGCTGCGGTTATGAAGACAAGACTGAGTGGGGAACTGAGGTAATAATGCTGAATCGTAAGATAGTACCTTCTTTGTGATTTAGAAGCTGGCCAGCGTAAGAAACTTTTGTGTATCTCCGAATTGCAGCTGGGTTGGATCTATGGCTCTATCACGGAGGATATTTTGACGGGTTTCAAGATGCATTGCCGTGGCTGGAGGTCTATTTACTGC
>NW_010933260.1:0-358 GCF_000633955.1 Camelina sativa | reverse complement strand
TTTGGCCGAGCTTTTAGCAATTCTTTTTAAACCATCTGAATAGTCGATGTAGTACAATCCGTATCTCACTCCATATCCATGTTCCCATTCGAAATTATCCAACATCGACCATGTGAAGTAGCCTCTTACGTCACACCCATCCTCACTGTATATTTTGTATTCGTAAGATTAATTAATTTATTATCCCAAGATTTTTATTAATTAATCATATACACTGTATCAGTTTTTATTGAAGAGGTCAATGGAAAATCTCTTACGTGATTGCTTTCTGGAGATGTTGAAGATGTTTTTGGAGGTACATTATTCTCGGTGTATCTTCTAGTATCTCTTCACGTGTGAGTATCCCATCTTCATAGTC
>NW_010933259.1:0-358 GCF_000633955.1 Camelina sativa | reverse complement strand
AAAAGCCTATCAAGCAGATTTGACTGATATATTTTAAATAGTCTGATGTTTGCTGCATCTATTGGAACTACTAGAATGCAAAAAAGTTAAACACAATTTGGGGGAAAAATCTAAGAAAGATTGAGAATAGTTGTTATATCCGATTGATTACAAACACTATATATAAATTAAAAAAAAAACTTAGCACAATGTAAAAGAACTTACCAAAACCGTATACTTAGAGATAACGTTAAGGCAACCATCTGCCACCAAAAGTTGGGAAAAACCAACGAGAATCCTTGAAAGAAATTGACGACGATGGAGCTGCAAGGCGATGAGACCGTTTGACAGCACAATCGATTCCAATATCGTAATTACT
>NW_010933258.1:0-358 GCF_000633955.1 Camelina sativa | reverse complement strand
TCCATGACCCTTTTTGAACCATGCACAAAAGGATAAGAAAAAAGAAAAGAACAGAAGAAATTCTTAAATTACTATGCATATTTTCGTTTTAGACTTATTATTTTTGAGAAAAAAAGCGGATAAGATTTAAATGTAGGTTTCATTCCATTTTTGTCCGGTGGAATAAAATTTGTTTAGCGATTATAGGTTTTTGGGTAATAGTTTGAGGTTCTGGCTTGTGGTCCCAAATATTGTTTACTAATTATATATTGTAGGATACGTTACCTGATTTGGTAAAAGAAGCGAACCCGAAAACAAGGAGGACCCATGTACACAAATCAGTGATAATGGCAGCACACATGGCCGTACGGCCCATATC
>NW_010933257.1:0-358 GCF_000633955.1 Camelina sativa | reverse complement strand
GGATATGGGCCGAGAACACCATTGGAGGAGGAAGAAGCAACATGTGGATGATGATGAAACTACGATGCACCATACGACGGAGGAGTGCCATAAGAGTACGGCGAAGGTGGCCAAGCTGGAGGAGTCCACGACGGATAAGACATGGAAGGGTGAAACCAGGAGGGAGGCGGAGGTTGATAATTATGTTCCCACGACGAATGGTGACATCCACGTCCACGTCCGCGATTGTTGCGACCACCACGACCGGAACCACCGCGACCACGACCAGAATTGTTATGGTGGTGTTGTTGGTGGTTATGAGGAGAAGGTGGTGACGGATTAGAGTATGATGCAGATGTAAGTAGAACATTGGGAGAAG
>NW_010933256.1:0-358 GCF_000633955.1 Camelina sativa | reverse complement strand
AGCGGAATCGATGCTAGTGATGGTGATAGGAATAACCACAGATTCGTAGAGGATGGACATGCCAATTCAGCGGTGGTTCAAGGATCTAGTGTCCCTGTTAAAATTTCCTTACGGCCAATCAAACTACCTGATATCAAACGTTTGTCACCTTATACCACATGGGTTTTTCTGGACAGGTACTTTGACATTAACGTCGCAAAAAGTACTTGGAAGTATTCAAGTTGAAATGTATGCCGTTGCGGAGTATCTTACCATTGTAATCACTCTTAAAATGATTCAGGAATCAAAGAATGACTGAAGACCAGTCTGTAGTGGGTCGAAGGAGAATTTATTATGATCAAACTGGCGGGGAAGCGCT
>NW_010933255.1:0-358 GCF_000633955.1 Camelina sativa | reverse complement strand
TAGATGGAGGCAACGAAGTTCATATGATTTCATCCACACAGGTACGCATATTATTAGTGTACTGCCATATACTTGACTGAGTGAAATTTTCTTTGATTCATGCTTTGTACGTCCAGTACATGACCATCAGCTCCCTGTAAGAGAGAACCATTAGATATTACATGATAATGTTGTCTCTTCTTAAGAAAATGGTTGTGATTTATATGCAGGCTCCTCAAAAGCACCAGAAATATGTGTCTCATGTTCTTGGTCTTCCAATGTCTAAAGTGGTATGCAAAACGAAACGAATTGGCGGTGGTTTTGGTGGTAAAGAAACAAGATCAGCTTTCATTGCTGCTGCAGCTTCTGTTCCTTCCTA
>NW_010933254.1:0-358 GCF_000633955.1 Camelina sativa | reverse complement strand
AGTGTGCGGTCGAGTTGGACTCTGGACCTTGATTCTTCAGCCTTAACAGTCTTGTTTTCTCCTCAGGATTGCTTCACTTCTCCTCAACATTGCTTCCATGCTCCTTAAGCTCCAAAATCACTTGTTTATGNCTGTTTATGCATGAAAAGATGCAAATGCAATGCAACTATACTCTAATGCATGATTAGTCCTAAAGCTATACAATAATGGCCTAAATGGATAGCAAAAGATGCAAAAGTTGTGAATAAACTAAGGGAAAACAAGGTAAAATATATGAACATCAATAACTGTTTCTTAAACTCTCCAAATCAATCTCAGACTCTTATAATTAGTCAGTTCCATTGGATTGTGATACATT
>NW_010933253.1:0-358 GCF_000633955.1 Camelina sativa | reverse complement strand
CCTCCTCCTGCTCTTCTGTTTCCAAGATCGGATGGAATCGCGGGTGAGTCAGTGGAGATGTCGAACGGACCTGAGTTTGAACTGTTCTGTCTTGCTGGCCATATCTCATCTTTAGGCCCTGGTGTTGCAGGAGAGAAAAACGACCGGTCTGCACGAAATAAGTCAACTTGATATGGAGATATATAACCAAGACTCAGAATCATAAGATCACTAAGTTCAAGCACAGATATAGTGTTGTTAATTAACCTTTGCGAATGGGCTCTCTGTTCTCCATCATGTTAACTGCTGGGTTTGAGAAAAAATCGGGTTCTTGGTGTCGGGGGTAGAAGTTGTTTGCTGGTTGGATGGCTGTACGTTT
>NW_010933252.1:0-358 GCF_000633955.1 Camelina sativa | reverse complement strand
TTTTTTATCCATGGTCCAGCACAAACCTATGAAGCCTATGACTGAGATGGAATCTGCCATTGATTTTCTTTAACTTATATTATAACTTATGTACTGTTTGATTCTATTAACAAAAGGCAAATGAGTCGGTATCAATAACAGAAGGCAAATAAGTCCTAAATAAGAATTTAAGAGCATTGTCGGACTATGCCAAAACAGTATCAAGCAATTAATTCCTTCTCTGTAATCGGAAAATGATCTGACGCACAAACTCTATCCCGACCAAATTGATGAACATCATCTGCTTGCTTGGCCTCTTTCTTTATATATATGATTAGTATGAGTATATATGATATTAAAAAAATATGAATATTCATAT
>NW_010933251.1:0-358 GCF_000633955.1 Camelina sativa | reverse complement strand
GTGTTTCCCCCAATGGCCGACATCACTTGGCTAAAGAACGTTGCCACCGACTAGAACATGGAAACCCATTCTTAGTAATTCATAAAATGGATATTGCCAATGTCTTAGCTAGACCATTATAAACAAAAAGTCACAAAGCCTTAAAACAAAACATATAATAACGAACCTGTTCATTTGCAGTTGGTGGAAGGCCACCAACATAGACTCGCCGAGCATGCCTAGTTGCCTACGATCATAATACATTTTAGGAGAGGAATCATGACAAACGGTGAGGAAGCTAAGAATAAGATAGACTGATAGATCTTACCTGCTGAGTCATTGCCTGAACTGGCATTACAGGAAGAGCGCCAAGTTGCTA
>NW_010933250.1:0-358 GCF_000633955.1 Camelina sativa | reverse complement strand
GGGACAGGACCAGGAGATCCTGAGCTTCTGACTCTTAAAGCTGTCAGAGTTATTCAAAGTGCTGATCTTTTGCTTTACGACAGGCTTGTCTCCAATGATGTCTTGGAGTTGGTTGCTCCTGATGCTAGGCTTCTTTATGTCGGCAAAACCGCTGGTTATCATAGCAGAACTCAGGTAATGCCCTAAGTCCTTGTCTTATGGATTGGTTAGCTGGATCATATTGTCACAGATAAGATCATTAAGCCTTATTGGTGTTGTTGCAGGAGGAGATTCATGAACTACTCCTAAGTTTTGCTGAAGCTGGTGCCACTGTTGTCAGGCTTAAAGGTGGAGATCCTCTGGTAAGCTTATATATCTG
>NW_010933249.1:0-358 GCF_000633955.1 Camelina sativa | reverse complement strand
TGACTCTCATAGCTGAAGCATTTATTCTCTAATGGTTTTTCATAAACACTTTGTTGATCTAGATTTTCATCTGATGTTAAACAGTGGTGCGATTGTAAAAGCATTGGCAGAGTTGCACTCGCTTGGTGCCTTGACGGATGATGGTAAACTAGAAGATCCCGCTGGCTACCAAATGTCACGGCTCCCACTGGAACCTATTTACTCCAAAGCTCTAATTTTGGCCAATCAATTCAACTGTCTAGAGGAAATGCTGATCACTGTTGCCGTGCTCACTGTGGAGTCCATATTTTATGATCCGCGTGAGAAGAGAGAAGAGGTGAGCATACCAAAAGACCAGGAGATAGTTTTATTTTCCTTT
>NW_010933248.1:0-358 GCF_000633955.1 Camelina sativa | reverse complement strand
GTAAATGGTGATATGTATACTGATATAAGCACTGAAAATGCAATGGTTCCAGGAACTCGGTTAGTGTCTTGATTTGGGGATGTGTCGTGATGTTAGCGCACCTATGCATTTCATTGTGAAAAATATTTATCAACCAACATTGTAGGAGAACAAGCAAGGGTGTGGAGTATCTCGTTGAAGCATCTGCTGCGGAAGCCGAGGCTATCAGTGCAACTTTAGCTGCTGCAAAGGCACGGCAGGTCAATGGTGAAGTTGAACTGCCGGATAGGGATCGTGGTGCTGAGGCTACACCCAGTGGAAAACCGTCAGTATCATTAATTAAGCCTGATTCTGCAGTACCCAACAGTGTTATTCCTGC
>NW_010933247.1:0-358 GCF_000633955.1 Camelina sativa | reverse complement strand
TCTTTCCTTGTTTCTTCCTTGTTTCTGTTTCTTGTTTCCGTTTCTTGTTTCTCAAACTCTTTCCTTGTTTCTTCCCTCTATGAGTTATTACAATACATTCAGCCAGTCCAATAGTTATTTAGATCTTCTCAACAGTCAAGGAGAGCCCCTTAACCAAGAAAACTCTTCTTCCGAAATACCTCCATGGAGCTCTCAAGATTCCCCGGATGTACCTCTTTCTCAAGAGGCACCTGCGAGGAAGGAAAGGAAGAAGTGGAATCCGGCTGACGATGAAATTCTGATCAGTGCTTGGCTGAATACTTCGAAGGACCCGATCATTGCTAATCAACAGAAGGGAGGAAGCTTTTGGCAAAGGGTT
>NW_010933246.1:0-358 GCF_000633955.1 Camelina sativa | reverse complement strand
CTCAACAGAGCCTTCCCATCCCGGATAGACAAATATAAACTGTGAATCAAAAGTGCAAGCTGCAAGCACATTCTGAGTAAGTATGCCTTTCTTGTTCTGAAACCGGGGCTGGTGTTTTGTAGGAAGGTGAGCAGGAATTTGCAAGCCATCTACAACTCCGATACAATCCTGAGTTAAGAAGGGTATAAAACAAAGCAAAACTAAGAACTTTGCATCACAGTTCCAAAACTCAAGAGTTTCTAATGATGATTAGATACTTTCATTACCTGGAAATATGGATAGAGCCTTTTGCTATTGACTATCTCGGGAGGTGTTTCCAGAGATGGTGGGTGAAGGAACTCACGTGACAAGGACTTAA
>NW_010933245.1:0-358 GCF_000633955.1 Camelina sativa | reverse complement strand
TGATAGAATTAAGATGTAATTCTGAATAGATTCTCTGAATAATACGGGTTCTGTATCGGTATACAAGAGTAGATCAGAGCATCATATTCTCTAGATCTAGCTCCCTCAAATTCTCTCGCAAGAGAAAGTCATACACCACATACATACCTCCAATGAAAGATAAAACGAAAGCTTTATACGAAACAACCATCAACAAGTTGCAGATAAAATATCTTTAACGGCCATCACACGTGCAAGGTCCACGTGTTTTATTTCTTCGCACGTACACGCGATGTAGCTTATCACCAACTAGTTTTTTTGCCATTAGGTCATTTCCCAACGTAGTAATCTAGTGCGGTTTTGTAACCAACGAGGCCTT
>NW_010933244.1:0-358 GCF_000633955.1 Camelina sativa | reverse complement strand
AGAGCATCATTACTCCAGTAACTTGAGAGTAACTTGAGAGGGTTACTCTTTGGTTAATTAATTATATAATTAATAGTAAAATAAGTAAAGTAACCTACTTAGAATTTAACCAAAATCATTCCTCCACTAGAGTAACCCAATGAAGGTTACTCTTTATTTAAATAATATATTTTTTAAAATTTTTGTTAATTAATTATCAAAGTTTACTAATCTATCATGTATAAAAACTATTTATATTATTTATATTATATTAAACAGAAAACAATAAAATTTTACATAATTCAGAATATTGAACGTATTTTACAAAATTTGGAATATTAAACATAAGATACAAAATTAAAAATATTAAACATATTTT
>NW_010933243.1:0-359 GCF_000633955.1 Camelina sativa | reverse complement strand
AATCAATCAACCATGGTTCGTTGTAGCAACAACCTTGTTGGTATACTCAACTTCCTAGTCTTTCTCCTCTCGATCCCAATCTTAGCTGGAGGAATCTGGCTAAGCCAAAAAGGGTCAACAGAGTGTGAAAGATTCCTAGACAAACCCGTGATTGCTCTTGGAGTTTTTCTCATGGTTGTAGCCATAGCTGGTTTGATCGGTTCATGTTGCAGAGTCACATGGCTTCTTTGGTTTTATCTCTTTGTCATGTTTCTCTTGATTCTCCTTGTGTTCTGTATAACAGTTTTCGCCTTTGTTGTTACAAACAAAGGCGCAGGTGAAGCTATTGCTGGGAAAGGTTATAAAGAGTATAGACTTGG
>NW_010933242.1:0-359 GCF_000633955.1 Camelina sativa | reverse complement strand
TGATATTATCATGCATATTCTTCTCGATATGCATCAAATCAAGATTGTGTCGTAGAATCAGATCAACCCAATAAGGCAACTCCCAAAATATGCTTTCTTTATGCCAATTATGCCACTTTCCATAGCCTTCCACTTTATCTTCATGACCATTTCCACCGCAGATAGATGTTTTAGGTGCTTTAGATTGCCTTATACGCTGATATATAACTTCTCCAGTCAGAGATGGCGGTGGATAATCGTTCAAAGCATGTTTTCCCTTTAGAAAGTTATTTTTATTCTTCCGCAGTGGATGATTTGTAGGAAGATACCTCCTGTGACAATCAAACCAACATGTCTTTCTACCAGCCGGCAACCAAAAA
>NW_010933241.1:0-359 GCF_000633955.1 Camelina sativa | reverse complement strand
TTATACCTCTCACATTCTCTCATTTGCTCAAAACAATTGAATTAAAGGTTTAAAGTCTCTCTCATAGTTTATCTTTTTNTCTTTCAAGTTTTTGGGTCACTAACCTATTAACTTTGAGCTTTGAGTCTATTCCCTTCAGTTCTTTTTGAAAAAATGTCTTCAAGAATCACTAGGAAGTCTCAACAAACCGCTGCAACCTCCATGGAACGTCATGATGCTAGCCTTGAATCAAGAGGAGAAGCTGGAAGGGCCACTCGACGCCCCACTCGATCATGCACTCGACCGAGTGGCCGTTCGAGCACCCGGTCGATTCAGATGTCGTGTCCAAGGAGAGAGTCAGTTGAGGAAGATCCTGAGAG
>NW_010933240.1:0-359 GCF_000633955.1 Camelina sativa | reverse complement strand
CGTACTACGAGGACGGTGACGGGAGTTGGTAGACGTATGGGAGGGACCTTCCACTTTAGGAGTATGGAGTTTGCTGCATCGGTAGTGATTAGAGATGAGAAGTCTTTTGAGCTTTGGCACAATAGGATGGGTCATCCTGCGGCTAAAGTAGTTGGTCTACTTCCTGTAGTTTCTAATGTCATTCCTTCTGCAATTTCGAATAAAGCGTGTGATGTATGTCTCCGCGCTAAACAAACAAGAAGAAGTTTTCCAATTAGTGAGAATAAAACAACAAGGATTTTCGATTTGGTTCATTGTGATTTATGGGGTCCTTATAAGACTCCAACTTATTCCGGAGCCCGTTATTTTTTAACCATTGT
>NW_010933239.1:0-359 GCF_000633955.1 Camelina sativa | reverse complement strand
TGGCTGCCTGATCAGTCGAGTGAGGAGGATGGAGCTATAAACAGGATATTTTCAAGAGCTGCAACGGCTTTCAGACCACGATATCTGACATGTAACCTTGTTAAGTTCTGGACTGAACTTAAAATGATTTGCTGGTGCCCCGTTTTAGCGTCTGCTCCATTTCAAACTTTACCATGGCCAGTTGTGACATCTACTGTTGCTCCTCCAAAGCTTGTACGTCCAAAAACAGATATGTGGCTTGTATCTGCATCCATGAGGATACTGGATGGTGAATGTTCTTCTACAGCTCTTGCATATAACTTGGGGTGGTTATCACATCCAGGAGGAAGTGCAATTGCGGCTCAGTTACTTGAACTTGG
>NW_010933238.1:0-359 GCF_000633955.1 Camelina sativa | reverse complement strand
AGCTTCCTCTCTTTCTTCTCACGTTTCTCTGCAGGAGTTAGCTTCCGGGCTGCGTTCCTGTCCGTATGAGCCTGCTCACGCTCTGCAGCTGCTGTGCGGATCTCTTTTTCAAGCTTGGTTGGGTCTTGGGTCGCTTCAGACCCAAGAACCTTCATCAAGTTGCTCATCTTCACCTTTGCTTTTGGTGGTTCAAGCAACCCTTGTCGGATCATCTCCTGTTTATCCTTTTCTTTTGCTAGACGCCTCTGTGTTCGCAGTTTCTTCTGTTCCTTCTTTGTCAGTTTGAGAGGTTGGGGTGGTGGAGGCGCTGCCTCTGCAGGTGGCTCTATGGGACGAGGATGCTCAATGTAATGAGTAAG
>NW_010933237.1:0-359 GCF_000633955.1 Camelina sativa | reverse complement strand
ATATATCTGTATCCAATGTGTCTTCGTAATCCATAAAGGTTGTATGGGTTTCCCACATGTCATAAGAATATCTCGTCACCCTCACCGTATCTCTTTTACCTCTTCTCTTCCATCTAGGATGTTGTCTTGCCGAGTCTGTCATCAACAAGTTGACAACAATTATGGTGCTTACTCTTGCAATAAGTGTGATGCTTATTTTGTTCACTCAACATGTGCATTACACAGAAATGTGTGGGATGGAAAAGAACTTGAAGGAGTATCAGAAGAAGATGATAAGATAGATGATGGTGAGCCGTTCGAGAGGATAGCTGATGGAATTATACACCATCCTTTTCATAGTCACCACTTGCGAATTGAGA
>NW_010933236.1:0-359 GCF_000633955.1 Camelina sativa | reverse complement strand
AAGAAATCCACACACCCATAGCTTTCTCCATCTATAGTCTATTTTTTACAGCCATATATATAGTGATTAACATATATGACTTAATCGTATAGAATATATATAGAGCTAGGGAACAAAAGCAAGATTGTAAAGATATATAGAAAAACCTTGATGATCTTGACAGTGGGTTTGTTCATAGCTTTTAGTTTCTTCTCAATTTCTAAATCTTCAAATTTCGAAAATTTCTTGGCTTCCAGGAAACCATTGTTATGATTTATAATTATGTGACCAAAGATGCAACACAATAAGAACATTCGTATCACAGGACCTATCATTCCCATTTTTATTAACTTTTAGAGAGAATGAAAGAGAGAGAAATA
>NW_010933235.1:0-359 GCF_000633955.1 Camelina sativa | reverse complement strand
TGGATTTCTAAGTCTATCTTTTAATCTTTGACGTATGTGTCGAGCTTCTGTTGCAATTGCATAGCTTGTTGTTAATCTTCTCAACTTCTCTATGTTTTCAATTCTCAGGCTTTGCTGCCTTTGTCTCAAAGGTGGCTCTGTAAAGTTTCTCCCAAGCCATCCTCATTGGCAAACATCTTCAACATTTCAATATCAACCATGGCAAGTACTCCCAATGGAAATGTGATCATGGCTTCAAAGCTTCAGAGAACTTACCAAGTTGTGGTAGCTGCAACCAAGGATATGGGTATTGGTAAAGACGGAAAACTTCCCTGGAATTTGCCTACCGACCTCAAATTCTTCAAGGATTTAACTCTAAC
>NW_010933234.1:0-359 GCF_000633955.1 Camelina sativa | reverse complement strand
TATAAGAAAAGAATACCGTATTCTCAGTTGCAATACGAAAACGACCATGGATAGAGAGACCAGCTCCACCTCCCATGACAATACCATTCAAAATTGAAACCTATAATTTCAAAAAAGAAGTATGGAAAACAAATAATGTGGTGATTATGTAATATGAATAACTCACTAAAACGACAGTTTATATGATGAGACCGTAGACCTGAGGTTTTCTATGCGTGGCCAAAACATAGTCAAGCGTGTATTTATTTTTGAAGTATTCGGCACCGAGACTCCATTTGCCTAGTCCACAAAAATAGAGAAGAGAAAAAGTAAGCAAAAGGAAAAGGAAAATGGTCATGGGAGGGAAATATATTGATATA
>NW_010933233.1:0-359 GCF_000633955.1 Camelina sativa | reverse complement strand
GGAGACCAAGAAGACGAGGTGAAGTTGCCATTACTTGGGTGTAACTCAACCGATTCGAACTCTATGAAGCGTCAGGTTTCGTCTTCGTCTTCTTCTTTAAACAGTAGTTTTATAAAACCGGCAATGAAGAAGAACCACATGCATGTTGGAGGTTACAGTTACAAAGGCAATGGAGGTGTGGTTAGGGTGAGTTCGTTTCTGGACATGGTTCCTTCGGGGAATTTGTTTGGGTTAGGTTCGATAAATCTTGATGGTGGAAAAAACAAGAACAAGTTGAGATCAATGTTCTTTTATTAATAAGAATCATGAGACTTGTTGTGGAGTTCAGTGATGTAATGTTTTATTCTCTACTCTTCTAT
>NW_010933232.1:0-359 GCF_000633955.1 Camelina sativa | reverse complement strand
GCTGCTGCAGTTGTTTGGATGTCAGAATTTCCTGCTAGACTTAATCCAATAATCTTGCCGCTGATGGCTTCAATAAAAAGAGAGCAGGTAGCAACTAAAATCTAAATGTTTGTTCATGTTCGCTGAACTGAATACTGACTGATTCTGTTCTTTTTCAAGGAACAAATACTACAGCAAATAGCTGCAGAGGCTCTTGCAGAGCTCATTGCTTACTGCGTAGATCGGAAGCCAAGCCCCAATGACAAGTTACTCAAGAATATATGTAGCTTGACGTGCATGGATCCTTGCGAAACACCTCAAGCTAGCATTATTAGCTCTATGGATATTGTTGATGATATGGATTTTCTGTCCTCGCGGAG
>NW_010933231.1:0-359 GCF_000633955.1 Camelina sativa | reverse complement strand
TCAGTGTTCTTCAGACCTAAAGAAAGAGCAGAAGAGAGTGATGCCGCAAGGGAGAAATTTTTTGTGCCAGAATCAGATCATTTAACGCTATTGAATGTATATCAACAGTGGAAAGAGCATGACTATAGAGGAGACTGGTGCAATGACCATTACCTACAAGTCAAGGGTCTGAGAAAAGCTAGAGAGGTAAGATCCCAGCTTCTGGATATCCTCAAGCAACTAAAGATACCACTCAAGTCATGTGGACCGGATTGGGATATTGTGAGAAAAGCCATCTGTTCAGCGTATTTCCACAACTCAGCCAGATTAAAAGGTGTTGGGGAGTATGTGAACTGTAGAACCGGGATGCCTTGCCATTT
>NW_010933230.1:0-359 GCF_000633955.1 Camelina sativa | reverse complement strand
TTGTTGTTTACCATATATTGTTTATTCTTTTATTTTTAATTATATAATTAATTGAGCCTGTTTGGCAACATGAATATATGTCATGCTTTTTATTTTTTTGTATCCCTAAGTGTGCTCCCAATNATATATATATATATATATATATATATAATTTTTGATTTAAAATTTTTTGATTATTATGAAAGCAAACTTTAAACTTTAAACCATTTCCAAAATATAGGGTAATTTTGATTTTATAATTAATTTCATAATTATTGTTTCCATAAATATTAGATTTTTGACTAATCGTTTTTGTTTACCATAAATTATTTATTTTTTATTTTTAATTATATAAGTAATTGAGCCTGTTTGGCAACATG
>NW_010933229.1:0-359 GCF_000633955.1 Camelina sativa | reverse complement strand
GAGAAGATGAGAGCTTTGACTCTCTTGTACGAGCAGCAAAAGAGAGCGTCTTTTTCTCTCCGGAACCCTAATCATAACCATTCTCCCAAACCTGAAGATCTCAGATTCAAGGCTCAGCTGCTTGATTCTTGCAAGAAAGGAGACGACTTTCATCGCCAAGACGGTAAAGATTCTAATTTTGTTGAAGAAGATACCAAAGAGAACAATGTAGCCGAAGCAGATCGGATTTTTGGGGTTAACTCGGTTCCTGTTAAGCCTAGTGCTGTGATTAGGAAGCTGTCTATGGGTAATGGAGCTAGAAACGTTACGGAAGCTGACAAAATTGAGAGTCTTGATGCTTCTGTGAGTCGGATTTTGGT
>NW_010933228.1:0-359 GCF_000633955.1 Camelina sativa | reverse complement strand
CTTCCCCTTAGCCTTGTGTCTCCTTATGTGCTCCCTAAGAGGTAAATTCATCTCTTCTTCACTCTCAGTTCGCTCAGGGTCCTCCCCAGGGAGCTTTCAGCCGCTTGTTGAGACTTCCTAGTAATTTTTGAAAACATTTTCGAATAGAACTGAAAGGAATAGACTCAAAGCTTAAAGTTAATAGGTTAGTGACCCAAAAACTAAAAGAGATAAGCTTGAGCAAAAAGATGAACTTTGAGAGAGATTTTAAACTTGACTTTAACTTGTTTTAAGCAAATGAGAGAGTGTGAGAGGTATATGATCAAATCAAGCCCTATTTAAAGAAGCTAAGGGGACAAGGAGACAAGGGTGGAGCGTCC
>NW_010933227.1:0-359 GCF_000633955.1 Camelina sativa | reverse complement strand
ACACCGAGAACCCCACAACTCAACACTGGAACCAAACGAGGGATAAAACCTTCAGAGATAACAACTTCTCTCACAATAGGACACAAAGCTAAATTCTTTAAAAGCACAACTCCAACCTCAAGACTCTTAACATTAGAAACAGAATCCCAGAAACTCTTTAAACACTGAATCCCTCCTTCCCTTACAACAGATATCATCAAATCCTCATCCCCACTCGTTAAATTAGCCAAACATCCTACAGCATTCTCTTGAGCTAGAGAAGTACCAGAAGAAACCATAGAGATAAGAACAAAAATCGCGTTTTCCTCCACGAAATTCTCTTTGGTCTCTACAAACGAAGCTAGATTCCTCAACACACC
>NW_010933226.1:0-359 GCF_000633955.1 Camelina sativa | reverse complement strand
TCTCTCTAGCTACTTCTTCTTCTTCTTCTTCTATTTTCCTTTTTTTTTGTTTTTGTTCTTCGGTGTGGTGTGTGATACTATTCTTCAATCTCCCTGATTTCGTTTTCAAACCGATCATCTTCGCTATATTCTTATTCTAGGGTTCGGTGGTCTCTCTCTCTTTCTCAAATCTCAATTGCATTGCTTCGATATTTGCTCTGTTATTCTTCTTCTTAACGCTTCTCTGATATATATTGTTGTATTTTTTTGTCTTTTGCTGATGAGTTTTGGAATCGAAATTTTGATCTGATCATCGCTTCTACCCTTCTGAATTCTCCCCTAGGGTTTCGTCTCTCTCTCATCTGTTTTTTTTTTTTTTT
>NW_010933225.1:0-359 GCF_000633955.1 Camelina sativa | reverse complement strand
CATGCGGCTAAGAAGGCTTTGGTTGAGTCTTTTGTGCCGTCTGGTTTAGCTCCGTAGGATAAGACGTTGAGTGTGGCTGGAGTCGGAAGGGCTAATGATGAGATTAAGATGAAATAAAGAAAGATGAGAGCCAAAGGAAGAATAAGACATGAAGTGCTGTAAACCATTTTCGTTTTTTTTTTCTTTTTCTTTTTCAGAGATTGTTGAGTAGTGTTGTATGTTCTAAGGATGAATGATACTGTAGAAGAAGATACGTGAGAGGGGAATTTATAGGATTTTTACGATAGTAACGTACTGATGATTAGTTTATATGGAAATTCTTTATTTTATTATTCTATCATTGTATCAACTTGTGCCCA
>NW_010933224.1:0-359 GCF_000633955.1 Camelina sativa | reverse complement strand
TGTTTATATTCTTTTCTTTTATTTATTTTAGGATTGTTAGATAAAACCCTTATTGCTTGGCTTGACTTGCATTGTTCTGATTGCATCCTTCCTGCTAGAATAAACAACCATTTGGATTGATAACCCTTTGTACTACAACTGCATAGGGAATTGATACCATGGTGAAAACTTGTTTATCAATTTGGCGTCGTTGCTATTTGGCTGTATTTATTTTGCTATGTTTAGGATTTCAGCACCTGCTAGATCAAGTTCTTTTGTTTATATCGGTTCGGAATCTAACTTGTTTGCTTTCGCTCTTGTTTGTTTTGAATCTTAGGTACAACCCGAGCACCCACCCAACCCGTCACTCGATCACCTGG
>NW_010933223.1:0-359 GCF_000633955.1 Camelina sativa | reverse complement strand
AAAAAAAAAAAAAAAAAAAAAAAAGAATTGAAATGAAATGAAAGAGCGTGAGAGCACACGCGTTCTTAGTTCTACAATATTGTAGTAATAAATAAATATTCTTCAAAATACCCGAATTACCCTTACCCCGACGTTTGTCTCTTCGTCTTCTTTTTACCTCTTTCCGTCTTTTTCTCCTTTCCTTTTCTTCTTCTTTCTCCCTAATTCAGTCATTAAGTAAATTGCTAGTATTTTCTTGTTGTTTTCTGTTGTAAAAAACGGTAAATTTTTGAACACCTTCTTGGTATAACAAGCTTAAATACATTACACTAAATTTATTTTTATTTTGGTAGTCTCTTATCATTTACACTCTCTTTTTT
>NW_010933222.1:0-359 GCF_000633955.1 Camelina sativa | reverse complement strand
AAATACATTGGATTGTCACACATTCTGAGCCTAGAAACAGTAACAAAAATTTTTACTGCTTCGAAACAATGTTTTCTCGGTTTTAGCTTGTTTCGGGACAAAATGGGTAATACTGGTGTCTAAACACTCCAAATTCAATCCAAAATCTTATAATTAGTCAAATGAATTGGAATGCTACATATTTTGACCCTAGAAAGAGTAACATAGCTGTTTGATGCTTCGAATTAATGTTTTCTCTCGGTTTTAGCCTGTTTGCTCGGTGTAAGCCTTTTTTTAGAAAAAACGGGTTTAAGTGTTGTCTAAACACTCCAGATTAATCCCGAACTCTTAAAATTAATCAAATGCATTGGATCGTCACA
>NW_010933221.1:0-359 GCF_000633955.1 Camelina sativa | reverse complement strand
AGTCTTTAAGAGGAGAATGCGTTTAAGTAAAAGTCTAGTGAAAGGATAGGAAGTAAAAAAATGTTGAGAATGGTTCTAATTAAAGAAGAGCAAAGAAAGAAAAGGAAAGTCTAGCAAAGTGCTTATATGTCTTAAGAATAAGAAGAAAAGAGAACCATAGCAAATAAGTAAGAATCCCCCATCCCACTAGAAAGATCAAATAAGAAACATCTCCTAAGACTTGAAAACCAAAAGAGAAAAGGGTGAAAAAGAAAAGAAGAAGTTAAAGGGTAGAATTAGGATCATTTGGGTTTAGATTGCTAGGATAAAACACTTTGGGTAGACAAGGTTTTATTCTTGTATGTGTCTAGGTGTTCTTA
>NW_010933220.1:0-359 GCF_000633955.1 Camelina sativa | reverse complement strand
TCCTACTCAAGTTAGCATTTACTATCACAAGATAAGTAGAGTTCTCAACTAAGAGTGGTGCGGTCGAGTTGGACTCCGGACCTTGATTCTACAGCCTTAACTCTCTTGTTNCATGCTCCTTAAGCTCCAAAATCACCTGTTTATGCATGAAAAGATGCAAATGCAATGCAACTATACTCTAATGCATGATTAGTCCTAAAGCTACACAATAATGGCCTAAATGGATAGCAAAAGATGCAAAAGTTGTGAATAAACTAAGGGAAAACAAGGTAAAATATATGAACATCAATAGGATAAACACTTTGGGTGCCCTTGGGTAGACAAGGTTTTGTTCTTGTATGTGTCTAAGTGTTCTTACC
>NW_010933219.1:0-359 GCF_000633955.1 Camelina sativa | reverse complement strand
CACATTGCCTCGACGTAGTCTCCTGCGAAGCCCCAGTCTCTTGAAGCTTGTATATTCCCGAGGAAGAGCTTCGTCTGCAATCCAACCTTGATCCTTCCCAAGGCCCGGGTGATCTTCCGAGTGACGAAGTTCTCACCCCGGCGAGGTGACTCGTGGTTGAAGAGGATTCCGTTGCAGGCGTACAGACCATAGGCCTCTCGGTAGTTGACGGTGTACCAGTGAGCGGCGCATTTGGAGGCTGCGTAGGGAGATCTGGGATGAAAGGGAGTGGTCTCGGACTGAGGAGGAGGAGTAGAGCCGAACATCTCGGAGGAGCCGGCCTGGTAGTACTTGATCGAGCGGCCGTTGTCAATGTTGTG
>NW_010933218.1:0-359 GCF_000633955.1 Camelina sativa | reverse complement strand
ATATTAGAACTTATGCCGTATCGAGGATGTTATCCCATTTTTAAATTAGTTTATTCTGCAGCAGCAAATGCTAGTCATAATAAGGGTTTCAAAGAAACCAATTTAGTCATTAGTAAAGCTGAAGTGAATCAAGGAAATACGGTGAAAAAATTAAAACCTCGGGCACGAGGACGGAGTTACCCAATAAAAAGATCCACTTGTCATATAACTATCGTATTGGAAGATATATCCTTATATCAACAATATGAAGAATATTTAATGTATTTAAAAAAACCTGGATGCAGCAATGAAAACATAAATCTAACATGTTACGATACATATAGTAGTGGAGGCCCATGGGACAAAAAATAAATCCACTT
>NW_010933217.1:0-359 GCF_000633955.1 Camelina sativa | reverse complement strand
CTAAATTATTAACTTTTTGTAGACAGTTGAAAGCTCTGCTCGTGAGTTCTTAGGCAAAGAGAACTCAACCACTCTCATGGCGAGTGTGGTATGTTATTATCTACTTTATTTATATGCGTCTCAAGGTTCTAAGCTTTGCCGATCATCTTGTTTGTGCTCATTGTTTCTTATGTGCAGAATTTTATTGATTTGGCGGGGAGCGAGCGCGCATCGCAGGCCTTATCAGCTGGGGCAAGACTTAAGGAGGGTTGTCATATCAATAGAAGTTTGTTGACCCTAGGAACCGTGATACGTAAACTCAGGTGTGGAAGTGATACTTCGGCTGACACTGTAACCTTACAATTTGTAGCATGTGCTGT
>NW_010933216.1:0-359 GCF_000633955.1 Camelina sativa | reverse complement strand
TTGGACCGACCAAGTAAAAAAAGCTGAGAAAGCAGCAAAAAGGGACTCTCTTCGTTTTTCTTTCTTTAACTATTAGTAATGGGTATATGCTTGTCTTAAAATGTCAACTCAATTGACAGTAACTTTTTTTTTTTGGTTTTCTTTCTGTCTTATCTCTCCCAAAGATACTTACTTGGTGAGCTTAAAAATTGGAAAAGTTTTTAACTGAAATTTGTATACTTTGAAAGGCCATGTACAGTTTATGGCAAATAACTCCTTGTCTTTTGCATCTTTTTCAGTCAAAGTAAAAAAGCATGGAAGAAGGTTTACAATATTGTTGAATTTACATTGGGTTACCTCTTTTTTTTATTTTTTTATAT
>NW_010933215.1:0-359 GCF_000633955.1 Camelina sativa | reverse complement strand
AAAGAAAAATTCGAATGGCATTGTTGGCAGTAAGTACTTTCCAAATAAGATTTTCTATTTATATGGTCATAGACCATCAGTTCTTATTTTAGCAGTACTTTATGACTGTTATATGGGTATATTGATTTGCCTTTCCTATTCAGTCTTCTGGAAAGCCACTGAAGAATGATGCCGAATCACAGAATGCAAAGGTAGCTGTAACCGAAGAGAAGAAACCTTCTGAAGGTAAACTTTTCGATATTTTCAGCTGTTTCTTCTCCTACGCTTTGTTTGAAGTGGCACAATATGATCTTGATGGTTGTCTGGTTTTTATGCAGAGACGGATGATGCTGTGAAAATATGTTATAGGTGTAAGAAGG
>NW_010933214.1:0-359 GCF_000633955.1 Camelina sativa | reverse complement strand
GAGATTTTCAGGCTGAATGCAGCTACTCGTACATATGAAGAAATTAAGCCTGAGATTATCCGCTTTTGCTTCTTTGATGAGTTGATTTTCAAGTGTCCTCCTCTCAAAGCTTTGACTCGTTACAAACTCGTTGTCTCAACATATATGAGTGCATCCCTTCTTAATGCAGAAGGTGTTAACCGTGGTCACTTCACTCACATTTTCTTGGATGAGGCTGGGCAAGCTTCAGAGCCAGAAAACATGATTGCTATATCAAATCTTTGCTTGACAGAAACAGTGGTTGTGCTTGCTGGAGATCCAAGGCAGTTGGGTCCTGTTATATACTCAAGAGATGCTGAGTCACTCGGCCTTGGGAAATC
>NW_010933213.1:0-359 GCF_000633955.1 Camelina sativa | reverse complement strand
TGTGTTCTTCGCAATGTGCATTGTAGGTATTGCCGAGATGGGTTGTATATCATGAACTAGTGCTGACTTCCAAGGAATATATGCGACAGGTACGTGATATGTTTGATCATGCAAGGTTTTTTCAACTCATAATTGAATCTCTGTTTCGGTCTTACTTCTTTGGTTTCATTCATTGGTTTGTTGGTATGCTAAAAAACTCTCGTAACTCTGAAAATGCAGGTAACAGAGTTGAAACCAGAATGGTTGATTGAGTTAGCTCCTCACTACTACCAGCACAAGGACGTCGAAGATGGTATGTACCTTTTTTCTCTCTTTCCAATTATACTTTTTGTTAATACTTTCTCTTTTGTAGAATCGAA
>NW_010933212.1:0-359 GCF_000633955.1 Camelina sativa | reverse complement strand
TATGCATATTGTTGTTGGTCAAGGAACGAAACAGATGTACAAAATTCACCAAATGTGACCTTGTCCCAAAATCAAGTTCTCTAGAGAACCAAAGAAAACAGAATGTGGGTTGTGATTTCTTATTCACTTATACTCTAGAAACAAAATAATTACGGAGGAGTCACAAATTAGTGAGAGCTGTTAAGCAAAAGAAAAGCAAAATTCTTCTTGATCTTGTCTTAGATAATTGATCCTCCCTTAATTCCTTAACGTGCTTCTTGGTCTGCTCCTTATTTTCCACGAAAAAAACTTCATGATAATGATGTCGGGTAAATGTTGTCCTCTTATAGCTCATTCTTCTCCCCTTGGTGAAGCTGCTG
>NW_010933211.1:0-359 GCF_000633955.1 Camelina sativa | reverse complement strand
ATGATTCCTCCTATTTATAGCATGGTAAGTAACACAATGTAAACTCGCTTTTGCCTTATCTTGATTTGCTAATATGTTTTAGTTGCAGTAATGTTCTACTTATGCTAATAATCTATATAACTACAAATTTCAGGAAATGGACGCAAAATCTTTCAAAGAATTCAGAAGTCAGGAATGGAACATCGGAGTGGTAAGTCATTTCGTTTTATGCTCTCTTGTTCCATTGGGATGATCAAGCGAGAGTTATAAATGTAACTCGTTCTGTGATTGAATCTCTGTTTGCAGCCAATGCCATATTCAAACTACGAAAAGCAAAAAGATTCAGTTCTAGTGATAATTCAGCATCCTCGATAGCATTA
>NW_010933210.1:0-359 GCF_000633955.1 Camelina sativa | reverse complement strand
ATAACCTCAAACAGTGTCCATCAGAATGCTGTACAGCCTTCTACTGTTAGATAGTCCCAATCAGAATACAATAAACTCTACTTTAGATTCTTTTGGGCCATTAAGAAATCTGTCATCTTCTGCTTTTCACCGGTATATAGTTGATCTGCAGATGCTTTGTTGCAGAAGCATATGATCATCTGTCACAATCACACTTGACTTTGCTAGATTTGAAACCAAACAATAATTTAAGAAGACTGGCAGGTGACAACTGTTGTGAAAACTTGAAAGCCCCAAAACAAAACCATAAAAAAAGATTTGCCGGTTTTACAAGTGAAGTCGTTCCTGCATTCTTCTTTTCTAAATTATACTAAAAAAAA
>NW_010933209.1:0-359 GCF_000633955.1 Camelina sativa | reverse complement strand
TGGTTAATGAGAACCAATCTTGTAGGTTTGTGTAAACCCTACTTCAGTTCAAACAATGGACCGATAATTCCAGTAAGCACTTCAATGTCGCTTCTTTTTCATCTTTGTTCGTGTCCATTCAATGGCCACTTGACCCTCAACTTATCTCATTGATCGAGTGCTTCTTCTCAGTCGCGCCAGACTAATATATCTCCATTTAATCGAGCATAACTCGTGAAAGGTTGCTCCGATTGGCATGATCTCACCTCCACTGGCCCGACAACTCAATTTTCTACAAGTTTTGTGAAGAACGCGGAAGCTGAATAACAGTGGAAGACCTCCGTATGTGTCGATCTTTGAGACGCTTCGGCAGAGATTTT
>NW_010933208.1:0-359 GCF_000633955.1 Camelina sativa | reverse complement strand
ATGAGTATGGAGATGGAAGGTCTTAGGTGTATAGAAGAAGTTGAACAAGCGTTAGAGGAGTTTTCAAAGAATGGTGAGTTTTTGTTTGGAAGCTTCTGGGGACAAGAGAGGGTTCAAAATTCTTCGTCAATGTCAAATTGTGGTAATGACAACTTTGACCTAAGATTTGTAAGTCGTTATGAGATCGTCGAAGAAAATTTCTACTCCTTGGATTATATATTCACAACTTCACCTAAATTATATCGAAATAAAGATATCCACTAGGTTGGAATTTTCTTTTAGTGTGCTTGTTGCAAATTTAAGTAATTCATACTACTATACCACTCAAAATTTTAACAAATGATATTGCTTTAAGAAAA
>NW_010933207.1:0-359 GCF_000633955.1 Camelina sativa | reverse complement strand
GGTACCCAATTAGTACCACGAAAATTACTAATTTTTGAAATATATATGTATGCTATATTTTTAATTATTATTTGGAGAGGAAACAAAAAAAAAAATTTAATAAAATAAATCACATCTTTGGGTTTTGTATATATATATAAACAAACCATTTCTCATCTTGTTAGAGATTTTTGTTGTTGTTGTTGTTGTTGTGGTTGTCTATCAATCTTTTCTCTTCGATCGCTGGATCTTGAAGATCTCTAGATTTTCTCATCTCTCTCTTTCGCTTTTGAGTCCGTCTGGGTTTTTGGGGAGTTCTTGTGAGAGAATCTAGGGGGTTTTCTCTAGTAATCAAAAAAAAAAAAAAAAATTAAAATCTC
>NW_010933206.1:0-359 GCF_000633955.1 Camelina sativa | reverse complement strand
TTTTTTTTTTTTTGGTTGTTGTTATGTATTGTAGTTTAGCACGGTTATCATTTATGGTCAGCAATTTGAACCTCCTATCGAATTGTTTCTGTGGCGTAGGGTGGAATAGGTCCTGCTGGTTTATCAGCTGAGGATCTTCACGTTCTTGATCTCACTCAGCAACGGCCACGATGGCACAGGTTCGAATAGAAATCTGCATCTTGTGGCAAGCTCAGTCTGAAATTCATTATACTAGTTTGTTGGTTGATTTAGAAATCCTCGTTATATAGGGTTGTTGTTCAGGGTCCTGGACCAGGACCGCGTTATGGTCATGTTATGGCACTGGTAGGACAGAGGTATCTCATGGCAATTGGTGGAAA
>NW_010933205.1:0-359 GCF_000633955.1 Camelina sativa | reverse complement strand
GGAATCCGATTTGGCAATTGTATCTCCCTCATGAATTCACCCGGTGGACAATGCTCAGCCGTCTGATCAACCAGCTTGAAAGTCCGGTTCCGTCTCTTCACATATGAAGCCCTCGAAGTGCTCATTCCTGTGACCTTCACGATACCATTTGTGATACTGTTCCTCCATGAAACCTTGACGGTGTTCAAATCCACAAACGGTAGAGTTATTACAACCAGATAAGCTTCTTCGTCCTCGTACACCGTTTTTGCTGCTGTCACGGGTCCGCAGCTGTTCTTCATCACTCCAGTGAAGTCGTTCACCCAACTGGGCGGGTCCTTGGCATGGTGAGTCTCAATGTTGTTAACAGTCAAACAACA
>NW_010933204.1:0-359 GCF_000633955.1 Camelina sativa | reverse complement strand
TGTAAGAAGTTTTCCAGCGTTTTTGTTTCTTGGGTTTCTGATCAAACCGGAGTTCCTAAAAGGATTCGAAATAGTGGCTGCAATAAAAGGAGAAACAGAGCCCAATTCAGATATAATCTTCATTCAAAGTCTTTATATTGAATCTTGATTTTGCTCTTACGCTTCAAGGTTTGTATTTGAGACATGGTCAGGCTGAAAGTGTAGATCCCTTTGTTCTGTTGAATCTCTGCAGCTACTGATGACAGATTTCTGAAGCTAGTTTCGATGACATTAGTGCTGTTCATAAGATCAATGGAGCTCAGACAAAAGGGGATCTTGTCTTTAGACATCTGGACATTGCAATCAAGAATGTCAACCCC
>NW_010933203.1:0-359 GCF_000633955.1 Camelina sativa | reverse complement strand
ACTCAAGAGTTACTGTGTACCAACCAAAATCACCAGGCGTGAACGAACCGTCCTCTTTGAAGACTTGGTTCAACTGAACCGGACGAACCGGTTTTCCTCTCCTGGAACTCATTGATCATTCTGATAAGCGCGCTAGCCTTTTTGCTTCCCCCATATTCGCCGTTTCTTAACACCGTGTAAAGCGACCCCATAACTAACGACTTCTTCACCAGAACCCCAACGACGTCACGACCTCCGTTAAGACACAGGTTCAGAATCAGAGCAACACAGTGCTGTTTCACCGCCGGCGAAACATCCGACGCAGATAAAATCTTCACCGCGAGTTTCAAACCGCCACGTCGGATCACCCCAATCGTCCC
>NW_010933202.1:0-359 GCF_000633955.1 Camelina sativa | reverse complement strand
TTTTTTTCTAATAGAATTAGTTATTTCAAATTAGGAAGAGTATTATCTTCTTTGATATACATATAACAATTATCTTTTTATATTTATTAAAATTGTTAAAATCTTTTATGTCTTATAATTATCTTATTAATTATAAAATTAGTTGAAACAAAGTTTTTGTATAACACATGGCAAAATCTCTAATCGTTAAAATTGACAAGTGTCACTATAAGTTACTAACTTTGAAAACCAAACTTTATATAATAAGATATATGTGGGTAAATCTATATGCATATATATAAACTTTCTACAGTTTTCTTGTTTAGTGTTAATTTTTTACTATTTTTCAAATTTAACCCAACTGACATAACTTATATTAT
>NW_010933201.1:0-359 GCF_000633955.1 Camelina sativa | reverse complement strand
CTCTTCCGTCTGGTTCAAGCTAATCACTCCTGGTAAACCAAATACAGATGTGCTGGTAAAGGAATGGCGGCTACTGCCTGATGAATTCCTTCTATGGATTCCGTTTTGGCTACCCGAACTTCCGATTTCGAAACTCATTTCAGATTTTTCTGGTTCCTTATCTCTTGCTTCTTCTTTATTAGATCCTTCTTGTTGACGAACTAGCTGTGAGTATGCTCCCTCTGGATCTTGAATCATCTCCTCATGAGTTCCTGGTTAAAACATTTGTTCATCATATACATAAGTAACAAAAACAAAAAAAGATGATTACTTGTACTGTACGGTACTATTGAAAACCCTAACCTTTCTCGATGATTTTT
>NW_010933200.1:0-359 GCF_000633955.1 Camelina sativa | reverse complement strand
GCAACTGCAGTCTTGAAGATCTCTCTGAGTTCCACTTAAGCCCACAACAGCNGATGGCAGCAGCACTAACACATCACAAGAAGTCTGTCCGAGCAATGACTCTCCATCCTAAAGAGTATGTATAGTTGCATGGCATCCACCTTGTCAGTCTTTCCAACAGCCGAGTCTTTAAGACGCTCATCCTAGTTTTCCTAATGTTCTCTCTCTTTGTTTGTAGGAATGCATTTGCTTCTGCATCAGCTGACAACATCAATCAATTTAGTCTCCAAAAGGAAGAGTTTTGCCACAAGATGCTGTAAGTCTTTGCTGGATAGTGATACTAAGATTTTTGTGTCTCCTAGCAGGTTCAATTAACCTTA
>NW_010933199.1:0-359 GCF_000633955.1 Camelina sativa | reverse complement strand
GGGAAATCAGCTTCCCTAAGCCTGACCTCGAGGTTCGCACCATAGGCAGAATCTCCCTGTGATCGCATTGTCCCAGTGCTGCCCACAAGAACAAACCTTTTCCCCAGTGCTATTTGATCCTCGAGTTTAACACCAGTGGCAATGTTTTCTCCCAAGAAAGTCACTGACCCTCCAACAGTCGTCTTGTTCTTCCTCAAGTTCTTGAATTTGGTTTCTCCTCTAACCACATAAGCCAGCTGCTTCCCTACATTCTGGATATCGAACCCTGCCATAGTGGATCCATTCTCGCCGTGCTTAGCAGACACCGACGAGTCCAAATGAATGTTGAACTCTTTCTTGTCCTTGGTGACTTGGACAGT
>NW_010933198.1:0-359 GCF_000633955.1 Camelina sativa | reverse complement strand
TGGATTGTTACATATTTTGACCCTAGAAAGAGTAACATATATGTTTAATGCTTCAAGTCAATGTTTTCTCTTGGTTTAAGCCGATTTTCTCGGTTTAAGTCGGTTTTTGGATAAAACGAGTTTAACTGTTGTCTAAACACTCCAAATTCATCCCGAACTCTTACAATTAGTCAAATGCATTGGAATGTCACACATTCTGACCCTAGAAACAGTAACAACGCTGTTTACTGCTTAGAATCAATGTTTTCTCGGTTTTAGCCTGTTTCGGGACAAAATGGGTATGAGTGGTGACTAAACACTCCAAATTCAACTCGAACCCTTATTATTAGTCAAATGCATTGGATTGTTACATATTTTGA
>NW_010933197.1:0-359 GCF_000633955.1 Camelina sativa | reverse complement strand
TGAGGCCTTTTACGTTTATGTATTTAGAGTAACACCTGATCTTTGTGAACGATTATCGAAATTAATCAAAACAATGTCATCTTCTTCCTTCGTCGTCTCTCTCTTTCTTCTTCCTTCTACTCTCTGATTTCTTCACCCCAATCTCTATTTCTTCTGATTCCTCAACTCTTTCTTCTACTTCTCATCTCAATTCCGTTATCTCCTTGGTAAGATACTTCGGTACTTATCACTTTCTCCGCTTCTTGCTTTTCCCTTGTTCTCGAGAACCCACACATGCTTCTACTTTGAATAAAGCTCTCAACTTCTAATCTCTTGTCATCTCCGTTTCTGAGAAGACCAAGCTCTCAAACTTTTTTTTT
>NW_010933196.1:0-359 GCF_000633955.1 Camelina sativa | reverse complement strand
TTAAAAAAATTTGATATATAATATTTAGTAATTCTTAAACTTTTAAACTTTGAATAGAGGTTAAATATTTTAAACTTTAGATGTAGTTTAAATATTTGTAACATTTTATTTTTTTTAGAGTTAAATCTTAATGACACTTTACATTTTTATAGAGTTTAAATAGTTATAATATTTTAAACTTTATATGGAGGTATTTAAGATATTTTAAAACATTCTATAAAGTTTAAATATAAACCTTTAAAATTTTTAATTTGTTAAAATAAATCAAATAAAACTTTTAAATTTGGAAACCTGTTAAATCCAGATTCCTGCTAATTTATAGTTAAAAACATATTAGTTTTATTTATAATGGTTCTCAG
>NW_010933195.1:0-359 GCF_000633955.1 Camelina sativa | reverse complement strand
TCTTTAAGAAGACCCAAGACTTGTTGCATTGTTGGTCGCTTCCCCGGTGAGTCTGCCGTGCAAAAGTAACCAATCCGAAGACTCTCGACCATTTCATTAACCGATTCTCCAACCGCTAACCGCAATCTCGAGTCAAGAGCTTCTTCTCCTCTTCTCTCCTTAACCAAACGTCTAACTGATTTAACATTCTCATCCCTCCCTTGCTTCCCGGTTAACAGCTCAAACAAGATCACCCCGAAACTATACACATCGAGTNCTTGCTTCCCGGTTAACAGCTCAAACAAGATCACCCCGAAACTATACACGTCGGAATCTACGTTGTTGTTACTATGATCATCGCCCGTTTTGGCGATGTTGTT
>NW_010933194.1:0-359 GCF_000633955.1 Camelina sativa | reverse complement strand
GCTTAGTAGCTGTAAACAGCTATGTTTGTGTTTATGGGGTTAAAATTGTTGGTTTTGCAAGAGAGAAAGANAACAAAACCCAACGGTTAAGTCTCCTTAAACCCACAACAAACTAACTCGATCTCAAGAAGAAGAAGAGGTCATCAACTTGTGATGAACTCCTCATAATCTAGGCTAAGTAAAGCAGTAAATAAAGAAGAGTTTAGGTGATATTTGAGAAGAGAATCGGCTGCCTTAAGGGCAGCCTCTAACCTTATCCCTTAAACACTCTACATTGGAAATAAGAACAAGAACAAGTGTAGATAGGGAAAATGATTCTCTTATTATTGAATAGAATTGTGTTAGATTGCATAGAAGGG
>NW_010933193.1:0-359 GCF_000633955.1 Camelina sativa | reverse complement strand
CTGAAGATAATAATGTTAAAGAGAATGAAAAATCAATAAAACGATTTTCAAAATGTTCAGTGTGTTTACGGAACTTGCAAATGTTTCTCATGTAGAATTTTATAACCACACACAAATCTTGGACTTTAATGAGCCTCTCATAACCACCTATTCTTCTACTGCGATTTTAGTTGGAATTTACGGAGATTGGTCACCTCAAGAGCAGGTTTAGTGGAACAAAGAGATTGGGAAGATACTTAAATATCAGTGCAACAGTTAGCAAGAAACAGATCTAAGATGAACTCTTAAGCTCAGCTCATTGTTTAGCAAGCGCTTATATATCTCTCTACCTTCAGATCAATTGAGACTCCTTACAGGTT
>NW_010933192.1:0-359 GCF_000633955.1 Camelina sativa | reverse complement strand
ATCTTGTCTTGTGCATATAGATTGCAGAAGCTGGTTCCTCTGAATAATGATTGAAGAAGTGTGCATCCCGCACCTCACTGGTTAGTTAGTCTGTACTCTGTACCAAATAGTAATTCGTAATTCTTGCATCGACTCTCCTTTTATGACATGGGAACCGAGATCTGATCCATCTTCTGTTTTGATACGGTTTTATTGAGCTCATCTAGTGCCCTTTGACATTTCTAAGAGTTTTACTCACCAGCCATTTTCTAAATTTGTTTTTATTATCCTTGTTGTAGATGTTGTCAAACAAAAGTCTATAGATCAAAGAGACCCTCTTTCCGGGGAGCCTAAATGTGTTATCTGCAATCGTTATGGTG
>NW_010933191.1:0-359 GCF_000633955.1 Camelina sativa | reverse complement strand
GTTTACTGCTTCGAATCAATGTTTTCCCTCAGTTTTAGCCTTTTTCTTGGTTTAAGCCTGTTTTTAGATAAAACGAGTTTAATTGTTGTCTAAACACTCTAAATTCATCCCGAACTCTTACTATTAATCATATGCATTGGAATGTCACGCATTCTGACCCAAGAAACAGTAACAAATCTGTTTACTGCTTCGAATCGATGTTTTCTCGGTTTTAGCCTATTTCGGGACAAAATGGGTAAAACTGGTGTCTAAACACTCCAAATTCAACCTGAACACATATAATTAGATAAATGCATTGGATTGCTACATATATTGACCCTAGAAAGAGCAACATAGCTGTTTACTTCTTCGAATCAATG
>NW_010933190.1:0-359 GCF_000633955.1 Camelina sativa | reverse complement strand
GGTTTGACCGGTCTGGTTTGGTGAGCGCTGGTAATTAATTTCACCATCCCAAATCAAATCACAGAATTAATTAATTAAAGTAAAAAAAAAAAAAAATTAAAAAAGGCATTATATATATAACTTTGGTTATGTCTTCTTCTTCTTCATTTTTATTTTTCTCTCAAAGGAGGAGTCTCTCTCTCTCACCTACACCACACCTAACCAAACCCCTCTCCGATTCACACATACAGAGAGAGAGAGAGATCTTCATTGTTTCTTCATTCATCTAGGCACAACAACACCTATAACGCCATGTCGTCTTCTTCATCCTCAATGATCGATCTAATGGCTGCAATCATCAAAGGAGAGCCAGTGGTTGT
>NW_010933189.1:0-359 GCF_000633955.1 Camelina sativa | reverse complement strand
TTATAAAAACATTTTGTTGGTATCCAATAATTTCTCATATACATTCAATATATGTTTAGTATATATATGACGTAAAAATATTTTGTTTTGGGTTTTATATATCAACTCAGTTGAATTTGAATATAACTTAATAAAATAATTGTAGCAAAACCAAATAGAACTCCAAAATAATAATCGTTACATTTTTTAAATAAATCTATGAACATTTTAACTTGAAAACAAAGAGTTTAACTAACATAATAATTAATTTTCCTATTTTTTTGGTCTATCACATAAAATATAAATATGAAATTTGGAATTAAAATATTAGTATTCCACTTATGAATTATGCCATTCAATTTTCCAAAGAAAAAATTGTT
>NW_010933188.1:0-359 GCF_000633955.1 Camelina sativa | reverse complement strand
TCAAATGCATTGGATTGTTACATATTTTGACCTTAGAAAGACTAACACATCGGTTTATTGCTTCGAATCAATGTTTTCTCTCGGTTTTATCCTGTTTTCTCGGTTTATGCCTATTTTGGGATATAACGGCTTTTAGTGTTGTCTAAACACTCCAAATTCATCCCGAACTCTCACAATTAGTCAAATGCATTGGTTTGTCAAATATTCTGACCCTAGAAACAGTAACAAAGCTGTTTACTGCTTTGAATCAATGTTTTCTCCGTTTTAGCCTGTTTCGGGATAAAATGAGTTTAACTGTTGTCTAAAAACTCTAAGTTCCTCCCGAACTTTTACAATTAGTCAAATGCATTGAATTTTCA
>NW_010933187.1:0-359 GCF_000633955.1 Camelina sativa | reverse complement strand
GATCTTGTAAATACAGGAATCCAGTGTAGCCTACGGCAACTCTTAGAGTATGGTTTTTTCCACGCTGACCCTCATCCTGGTAATCTCTTGGCAACACCTGATGGAAAACTTGCCTTTCTAGACTTTGGCATGATGAGTGAGACACCAGAGGAAGCTAGATTTGCTATCATAGGTCATGTTGTTCATTTAGTGAACCGAGATTATGAAGCCATGGCCCGAGATTACTATGCTTTGAAGTTCTTGTCGCCTGATGTGGATGTTACTCCCATCATACCAGCTCTCAGAGACTTCTTTGACGATGCACTTAATTATACTGTGAGCGAGCTCAATTTCAAAACTTTGGTTGATGGTCTAGGTGC
>NW_010933186.1:0-359 GCF_000633955.1 Camelina sativa | reverse complement strand
CAGTAAACAGCTATGTTACTCTTTATAGGGTCATAATATGTACTAATTCAATGCATTTGACTAATTATAAGAGTTCGGGTTGAATTTGGTGTTTTTAGACACCACTTTTACCCATTTTGTCCTGAAACAGCCTAAAACCGAGAAAACATTGAGGCGAAGCAGTAAACAGCTTTGTTACTGTTTATAGGGTCAGAATGTCTGACAATCCAATCCATTTGACTAACTGTAAGAGTTCGGGATGAATTTGGAGTTTATAAGACAACACTTAAACCCGTTTTATTCCAAAACAGGCTTAAGCAGAGAAAACAGGTTAAACCAAGAGAAAACATTGATTTAAAGCAGTAAACAGCTATGTTACT
>NW_010933185.1:0-359 GCF_000633955.1 Camelina sativa | reverse complement strand
ATGATGATGATGATGATGATGCTGAGATTGTTAAAATGGGGTGGGGTGGTGCAGGAGGTGTTTGATAAAGATAGGTTCAAGGCAGATGACAAGATGGGCCATGCCTCTCTCAGCCTTCAACCGCTTATCTCAGTTGCCAGACTAAGACATATAGTCCGCGTGTCCTCTGGTGAGACAACGCTTAGGAAGGTGTTACCGGATCCAGAGAACTGCGTATCTCGGGAGAGCACAATCAGTTGCATAGACGGAGAGGTGGTGCAGAGCGTGTGGCTGAGGCTGTGTGCTGTTGAATCGGGTGAGATTGAGTTGAAGATAAAGTTGATTGATCCTCCTGGAACAAACAAGTAGCAATAGGGAGG
>NW_010933184.1:0-359 GCF_000633955.1 Camelina sativa | reverse complement strand
AGTAAAATATACCGGTTCAAGACATTAACCTTCCAACCAAAAATAAACACAGCTTACCTGGTTATAATGTTGAGCTATTTTAACCCGCGCCTGGTTGTTGTCAACAGCAGCCGCCATCATTTCTTCTGAAGCTGCAGCGAGATTTAGAGAGCTCACATTAGAACCAACAACTCGTTAAATAAAGAAACTTGTCATGGAACTTACTGATGGGATCAGTCTTAGGAAGTCCATCAAGCATTTCATCATCGACCTCAATAAAGCTAACTCCCACTGTGTCAGCGACCTTTGGTTCAGCTTCGGGCTCTTCAGCAGGAATAGATGATGAGCCACCAAGTCCCTGCGACCAGAGATTCAATCAA
>NW_010933183.1:0-359 GCF_000633955.1 Camelina sativa | reverse complement strand
TAGTCTAAATATCATTGCTTGCTTGTTGTTTGATAGTTTTAGCATTGTTCTGTTTTTCTTGTGTTGCTCTGTTTTCACGTTGAAGTCTAGCTCAACCACGTACTCGACCTACACTCGGTCGATTGCTGCTCGAGTTCATCCCCAGAACTTGTGTTTTTGATTTGTGATTGTCTTGTTTCATTCCTGTTTCATTTCCATTGCATTCACGTAGTTTCCTATTCATTACTTGTCTTGCATTAGTTCATTAGCATAGTGTCTATCTCTGTTCTAGTTTCATTATAGCTTTAATTTGTCTGTTCTGTTTTCATTTATTATCTTGTTCTAGTTGTTTTTACTTTCTGCATTTCTTATCTCATTTT
>NW_010933182.1:0-359 GCF_000633955.1 Camelina sativa | reverse complement strand
AAAACTAAAACTCCAGATGTAGATATGAAAGCAGAACCTTCGAGATTAGATTTGAATATGGATAAAGGCCAGAGCTGAAGGGAGATACGTAGAGTCACATTTGCAGCTGTTCTTCAATAATAAGAAAGATGAGAAAGAAAAAATAGGGTAGATTAGAGTTGAATCTCGCCTGTTTTCAGATCTACTTCTTTATTTTGTACAGCCGAGATATATTTGAGAGAGAGGCAAGTAAAATAGAAGGGAATCCAGGGTTTTCATATTTATTTGTGTAGCCACGAAATATTTTGTGGCTCTACGTGGCTATATCATTTAATTTGTTTCACCAAAACTTTACCGAGAACATAATCTTTTCTTTTTTT
>NW_010933181.1:0-360 GCF_000633955.1 Camelina sativa | reverse complement strand
AAGTGTGAGGGTTTCTCACCGGCGTGTTTCTCTCCATTTCTTTTTTTGTTTTCTTCTCTTTCTTCTGATTCCAAGTGAAAAAAAGGTTTTTTTTTTTCTTGAAACACTTCAATCAATGGTTCAAAGATATCTTTTCTCTTTTCTTTTTTATTCTTTTTACTTTAAAATCATAAAAGGAAAATATAGAAAGAGATTAGCGTAAAGACTAAAGAGCAGAAATAGAATTGTTATTTATTGTCTCATGACAGAAATAGAGTTTTAATTTAATAATCTTCGATAAACTGAACATTACAATCCGAATTGAATGAGGAAAGCTACTGAAAGCATTAAATTTAAATAGTTTTTTTTTAAAAAAAAAAA
>NW_010933180.1:0-360 GCF_000633955.1 Camelina sativa | reverse complement strand
CATGCTTTTGTATTCAAATTTGGAAGTTTACTCAATCGATAAGGAAAATATTTTTTATATATTTTATTTATATATATCAGCATATATATGGGGAAAGGAATATATGTATGATTTTTTTCTTGTAAGTAAAAAACTTCCAAAACGGGTATAAGTTGTCTGTTAAGAAATGTAAATTTCCATTTTCTAACTCATTCTCTTTATTATTTCATTGACCATGCAAATATATCAAGTCAAGTCAATGGAGGTTGACCAGGAATCCTACAAAGCTTGAACTTATAGACAAGCTTACCTCTAGCCTCTCTCTCTTCGCCATACTGTTCAACCAAATACAAACCATCGTACACGTATCGCTTCCCTTTA
>NW_010933179.1:0-360 GCF_000633955.1 Camelina sativa | reverse complement strand
AAAGAGATAGGGACCACCGTGATAGGGATCGGGAACGTGATCGCGATCGTCGAGATTATGAGCATGATCGTTACCATGAACGAGATTGGGACCGTGATAGGAGTAGAGATCGGGACCGGGATCATGATAGGGACAGGACCCATGACAGAGAAAAAGACCGTGGTAGTCGTGACTATTATCATGATGGGAAACGAAGTAAAAGCGACCGTGAAAGGGATAATGATCGTGATGTGTCTCGTCTAGATGATCAAAGTGGTCGGTATAAGGAGAGGAGGGAAGGTAGGAGGTCTCCAGATTATCAGGATTATCAGGAGGTAACCTTAGGCTCTAGAAGCAACAGAGCAGAGCCTGATGGTGATA
>NW_010933178.1:0-360 GCF_000633955.1 Camelina sativa | reverse complement strand
AATATACACCTTTTGCATAAATATTATGTTATAAAGAAACGAAAACGTAACGCATTTTGTTAGGATTTTGGTTAACTTCTTTTACCTATTGCATTTCTTGCCTTCGAGGAACAATCGCATTCCGGTTACTGGATTCTTCTCGCTAGTCACCTAAACCGAAAATAGTAAAACCGCCACAATTAGTAAAACTACTGCTATCTTACATGTTAGTAAGTAATATTGTGAAAGAAACAAAGATGTAATTAAGCAATATAGATACAAAGATAAGAGATTTATATGATGAAAACGTACGGGAGTGGTATTAACATATAGTTTGGGACCCATGAAGTTGAGGTGAAGAGCTGGATACGCCGAAGCCAT
>NW_010933177.1:0-360 GCF_000633955.1 Camelina sativa | reverse complement strand
CACGTGACAATGACATGTGCCGTTTCATCCACATTGCACTACCTTTTCAAATCATCGCTTATTTATATTTAATATCAACATTTTTGGTTATACTTTATATTCTTTTTTCTTCAATATATACCACCAAGGTTTAAAAGGGGGCGGGAGTGACTCTTAATTGAGAAATATAATTTCATCATTTTAAAAACCTCAAGTATATGATGAAAACTGTGGGCATATCATATAAACTCGTCATTAAATTAATTGAGATAATAATTCATCTTATTATGTCTATGCATTATGCAAATGTATATAAAATATAAATATTTGGTTGAATATTGTTGCAGAGGTCCACTACATTACATACCACTAGACATGCAA
>NW_010933176.1:0-360 GCF_000633955.1 Camelina sativa | reverse complement strand
AAGCAAACAACTGCACGGAGGGTAAATATGACAATATAACTAATTGGGTCGGGTTTAATTTCTTGCGTAACCCGAAATTCACGACTCGGGTATTTAGAAAACAATTGGAGGGGTTTGTAATGGGTTTTCAATATAAAAGGGCTGTGCACATTTAAAAAAAAATTTGTAGGTTTTAAATGGGTTCTCGATATATAAGGAATGTGCAGATTTTAATGGGCTAAAACATTATTGTATTCCGGTTGTTTACAATAATGTTTACGAAACCCGAAATTTACCTCCCTATCACGGCAACTTAGCCGAAGATTACGCTGCTCAATCTCATCAGATAATTTGAAAGATATCAATCTCCTAACAAAATTT
>NW_010933175.1:0-360 GCF_000633955.1 Camelina sativa | reverse complement strand
TTGAGATTTCAATAAATCTCTCCCAATGCATATTCCCCGCCAGCCATGTGAGGCTGTTGATGAGGCCGAGCATGTGAGGAAAGACTCTGTTTTGCAGTATTTGCCTAGGAGAAGTCTTGCTAACAATGATTCTGGTCGGTTGAGGATTCGCCAGCTCACTTTCGCAAGGAGGGCGTCATTGAAATTGGTAATATCTCTAAAACCTAAACCCCCATCTCTCTTAGATTTTGTCATCTTGTTCCAGGCTAACCATGTCATTTTCTTTTTCTCTTCGGAGGAATCCCACCAGAACCGCGTGAGAGCGGATTGAATTCTTTTGCATAATGACTTGGGGATCTTAAAACATGACATAGTGTAAGT
>NW_010933174.1:0-360 GCF_000633955.1 Camelina sativa | reverse complement strand
TACCTATCCCCTGATTGTACGTTACACAACACAATATTTATAGTTAAGACTTGAGTCAACCTCCTGTTTCGTCTAATATAAACCCAAAAAAAAAATTAATTTGGTAAAATGATCAACAATGAAAAAAGAAGAAGAAACAAAGAAGATATAATAAACTTCACTTCTTTTGATAATGAGAAGTTTGTTTCAATGGCCACACATTTCTTATTTTAATTTGTAGAAGGATTCAATTATTTCTGTGTTATAGATTGCTACAAATATAAATTTGTCCAAGTAATTTTGTTTTAAAATATAACCTTACATAGAAGATATAAAATTAATAGTTAACATTTGACCCCCAAAGATAAATTAAAGTAATTA
>NW_010933173.1:0-360 GCF_000633955.1 Camelina sativa | reverse complement strand
AAATGCAAATGCAAATGCATACTATATGCTTCTAGACTCAATCCTAAGCACAAAAATGAATATGCAAAACTACATGCATTTGGTTTTGGTTGTTGAAAATTTTCAAATTTTTTTGCTTTTTCTCAAAACATTGCTATTAACAATGCATTACACAAAAGATGAAAATCAAAACAAAACACAATGTTAGATGGTTAGCCCCTCCCCCAAACTTAATTCATACCGTCTCGGTGTGAGAAAAGTCCAAGAGAAAGACTAACAAAAATAAAGAAAACAAAAATCAAATGATATATACAATGGAAGGTTAGGACCATATCTTGGCCCTAGTTGTGAACCTTAGGGAATGGAGTGAGAGGAGGAGCT
>NW_010933172.1:0-360 GCF_000633955.1 Camelina sativa | reverse complement strand
AGGTTATTCGCCGGATCTTCTAAGCTCTGACGTAGATTCGTTAAGCATAACTCGTCGTTTGGGTCTCCGGAGACCAAACGCCGTGCCGTTTCGAAACTTAGAAGGAGGAGGAGGAAGAGTAACCGGTAACTAAACCGGTGATTAACCGGCATCGGAGATATTTTTTTTTTGTTTCAAAAGGCTGAAGAAGAGCGAAGCTTTCACGTGACGATAAACTTTATAAACTTGCCTTGTGACTTTGTGAGTGATCTTCTTCTTCGTCTTTCGGCCGGGTATTAATGCGCACGTTAGTTATGTTCTTGGGCTCTGCGCATTATAGAGATTTGGTAGATTACTAGATTAGTATGTATGTATGTGTCA
>NW_010933171.1:0-360 GCF_000633955.1 Camelina sativa | reverse complement strand
GGAGGCGGTGGTTGAGGAGCAAGAACCGGTGCTTGAGAACCAACCCGTGGTTGTTGGGAACCAACCCGCGGTGGGGGAGAAGCAACCCGCGGTGGTGGAGAAGCAACCCGCAGTGGTTGAGAAGCAGCAGGCAATTGTTGTGTCCTTGGCGGAAACTGGGACGGCATAGTTCTATACGAATTACTCACGGACTGAGAGCCTGATGGATTCGAGGAGTGAGACGACGTTCCGACACCACTTCGACCTCCGCGTGAAGTCGCACCATTGGAGGCCTGATTAATTGCGGCTCGAATGGGTTCCCTCGCACCATTGAAGGCCTGATTAACGGCGGCAGAACTGGGATTAGTCGCACCATTATAA
>NW_010933170.1:0-360 GCF_000633955.1 Camelina sativa | reverse complement strand
AGCAGTAAACAGCTATATTACTGTTTCTAGGGTCAAAATAATTAACAGTTCAATGTATTTGATTATTTATAAGTGTTCGGGTTAAATTTAGAGTGTTTAGACACCACTTTTACCCATTTTGTCTTGAAATAGGCTAAAACAGAGAAAACAGACTAAAACCGAGAGAAAACATTGATTCGAAGCAGTAAACAGCTATATTACTGTTTCTAGGGTCAGAATGTGTGAGAGTACAAATGCATTTGACTAATTGTAAGAGTTCGGGATGAATTTGGAGTGTTTAGACAACACTAGAACCCGTTTTATCCCAAAACAAGCTTAAACAGAGAAAACATGCTAACACCGAGAGAAAAACATTGATTC
>NW_010933169.1:0-360 GCF_000633955.1 Camelina sativa | reverse complement strand
TGGTGCTCCAAATTGGGAAGAGTGCAGCGCACTGGCAAAAAAAGCTGTTAATAGCTCTGAATGGTCGAACACAAAACTTGGAGTTGATTGTGATTTGCAGCCTTGCGCTCTTCCTGATGGTTACCCTCATCCTCATGGTCAGTTCTATGCTGTATCCGGATTCTTTGTGGTGTACCGTTTTTTCAATTTAAGTGCTGAAGCTTCCCTTGATGATGTCTTGGAAAAGGGTAGGGAATTTTGTGAGAAGGCTTGGCAAGTTGCCAGAACCAGTGTTTCTCCACAACCCTTCATTGAACAGTACTGCTTTAGAGCGCCATACATAGTCTCCCTGTTACGAGAAGGTTTATATATTACAGATAA
>NW_010933168.1:0-360 GCF_000633955.1 Camelina sativa | reverse complement strand
GCTCAAGCTGCTAATTTCCCCTTTTGCACGATTGAGCCCAATGTTGGCATTGTTGCTGTTCCTGATTCTCGTCTTCATGTTCTCTCCAAACTCAGTAGTTCCCAAAAAATTGTCCCTGCATCCATTGAGTTTGTGGACATTGCTGGTCTTGTCAAGGGTGCTAGCCAAGGAGAAGTCTGATTTCATCTCTCTCTTCTCTACTCTCTCAATGCCTGGTAGGTAACTCACAAGTTTTGATTTTTTTTGTTTGTTTGTTTGTAGGGTTTAGGCAATAAGTTCTTATCTCACATCAGAGAAGTTGATTCCATCCTCCAGGTTCATTTCTCCTCTTCTTGTTCATCATGGTTATGCTTTTGTTTT
>NW_010933167.1:0-360 GCF_000633955.1 Camelina sativa | reverse complement strand
TTCTTTCGCCCACCGCTCTTTTCACATAATCCCATTTTTATTTATTCTCTTTTTAATACATCGAAAAGACTATCACACCCTTCCTCTTCTTCCCGCTGTTTCCTCTCTTCTCTCTCCATCTTTTTTCTCCATCTTCCCTCTTCTTCTTCTTCCTTCATCTCCCCCCTCCCCCCCAACAAAACCTAAATTCACCGATTCTCAAACTCCCCAAAATCGCTTCAAACACTTAAATCCCAAATCTTCAACCACCGAGAGATACGCCGCCGTTACATGGCCGCGACATCAAACTCAGGCGAAGATCCGACTCTCTCTTACCATCACCACCACCACCGATCTCCTTTTCGCTTCGAATTACTTCAA
>NW_010933166.1:0-360 GCF_000633955.1 Camelina sativa | reverse complement strand
AAGCGTGGTTGCTTGGTTCGATGAGTGAGAATGTAATGAGGCTGGTAGTCGGATCTACAACTTCTTATGAGGTATGGACCACTCTTATCTCTCACTTTAACCGCACGTCGTCCTCTAGGCTGTTTGAGTTGCAAAGACGCCTTCAAAATAGTGAGAAGTTAGATAAAAGCATGTCTGAGTATCTTAGAGGAATTAAAGATATATGTGACCAACTTGCTTCTATCGGTGATCCTGTGAGTGAAAAGATGAAGATATTTGCAGCTTTAAGAGGTTTAGGTCGAGAGTATGAGCCTATTATAACTGTCATTGAAGACTCCATGGACAGAGTTCCTGAACCTACTTATGAAACTGTTGTCTCTC
>NW_010933165.1:0-360 GCF_000633955.1 Camelina sativa | reverse complement strand
TTTCTTCGGGTTTTTGGCTCTGCGTGTTATCCCTGTTTGCGATCTTCTACCCACCATAAGTTTGAACCTAGATCTCTTCAGTGTGTCTTTATTGGTTATCATCCCCAATACAAAGGCTATAGGTGTCTCTACCCTCCTACTGGTCGCGTGTATATTAGTTGCCATGTGATCTTTGATGAATCCTGTTTTCCATTCACAGACCGATACAAGGACTTGGTGACACAGCACAAAACTGGAATTCTTGGTGCTTGGCAGGCTGCGGATGTCTCTCTTCCGACTCGTGTTCTACCTGCTCTGCCATCTTATATCACCAATCCTCATCAAGACTCCCAGTGGCTTGAATATGTTGTGGAATATCCT
>NW_010933164.1:0-360 GCF_000633955.1 Camelina sativa | reverse complement strand
ATAAAGTTTCCGTTTGAAATAAAAAGAGCCCGTAGAGGGAGGTAAGTGGGGTGCATGAAAAAAGGGGTTTATATATCTTCACAATATAATCATCCAAACAAACCAATCCATGTGCATCCCTTCAAACATTCTTCTTGTCATTTTCCTCCCAACCATTTTCTACTTTGGCCAACTTTTTTTCTTTTGTTACTTAGAAAGAAAAGAAAAATAAAAATGCAAATCTCCACTCACACATTATACATTCTCTTTTTACAATCCTTAGATTGTCCCTTTTGCCTTCTTCCTCTTGTTCTCTTCCCACTTTACTCCTGATTCTCTTCCTTTCGGAATTTCATCGAACTACTCAACAACCCTATTTAC
>NW_010933163.1:228-360 GCF_000633955.1 Camelina sativa | reverse complement strand
ATAAAAGCATCAATCACACGGTCCTTGGAGGGAAGTAAGGTTACCCATGTATATTTTGAATTTTCATCTATAAATGTCACAAAATACTTGTTATTATCCCCAGAAACACATGGAGAGGTCCAAACATCTGAA
>NW_010933163.1:0-121 GCF_000633955.1 Camelina sativa | reverse complement strand
CAAGAGCCCTAGAGTGAGGATGACCTAGCCTAGCATGCCACATTGCATTCAAAGAAATTCCAAGACCAGAACTTAAAGAAACAGATTTTGGTGAACTTGGGGAACTATCTTCAAGAATATA
>NW_010933162.1:0-360 GCF_000633955.1 Camelina sativa | reverse complement strand
ATTGAAAAAGGAGAACCTTTTGTTTCCTTATAGAGAAATCGAACTCGAATTGGGATTTAATAGAGGTCCGTTTCGAAGCTGGTTTCGCCAAATTCTCCTCCATTGGAGAAACAAGGAAGCGATTGATTTTGATTCAAGAGACGACGACGACGACCTTTGTGAGTGATTTGATTATGGTTGTATAATAATATATCTCGAGACCCGGTTCAATTTTGAAATAACCGGATTTTAAAACCGGTTAAATGATTTTCCCCCGAGAAAACCCTAATGAGGCTAGGCTAAACGACGTCGTGTTGTTGAACAGAGATATTTGTAGCATTTTTTATGTGAGAGCAAAAAAAAAAAAAAAAAAAAAAAAAA
>NW_010933161.1:0-360 GCF_000633955.1 Camelina sativa | reverse complement strand
AGTTACTGAAGCCCCAAGTGACGTTTGTGCAAAGCAACTTGAGTCCGACATCTGGCTCGACCAAGTACTCGAACAGCCGCTCGATCGAGCGCATGCTCGAGTGGTCGATCGAGTTGCAGACTCAGAAGCTGTCAAGCCTGCTAAGTACACTCCTCCTGCTTACAAGCCACCTCTTCCATTCCCAGGACGTTTCAAAGCACAAAAGATTAAGGAGCTTAGGGAAATCATTGAGAGAAAGGAGATGATGGCTAAGCAACAAGAGGAAGAGAAGGCTTTGAAGGAAGTGGTTGTGATTGAAGAAGCTGTGAAGAAGCAAGAGATCACCATTGCTTACCAAGAAGAAGAGAGAGGACCTGCCTT
>NW_010933160.1:0-360 GCF_000633955.1 Camelina sativa | reverse complement strand
GTTAAGATAGAGCAGACAAGTAGTCAGTGCTTGGGATCATGGAAAAGCAAAGAGAAGACGATTCTGAATGGGATAACAGGAATGGTTTGTCCAGGAGAGATTCTAGCCATGTTAGGTCCCTCAGGCAGTGGCAAAACCACTCTTCTCTCAGCTCTCGGGGGCCGCCTCTCTAAAACTTTCTCAGGTAAAGTCATGTACAACGGTCAGCCTTTCTCCGGGTGCATCAAACGCAGAACAGGTTTTGTTGCTCAGGATGATGTCCTGTACCCTCACCTCACGGTTTGGGAGACTCTCTTCTTTACTGCACTTCTACGGCTACCAAGTAGCTTGACCAGAGACGAGAAGGCTGAGCATGTGGAC
>NW_010933159.1:0-360 GCF_000633955.1 Camelina sativa | reverse complement strand
TCAAAACCTATGTTGGGTTAAATTTTGACCAGACCCTTGGGTTAATAATTACCGTTTTGGGTATTAAATTAATATACATAAAAATACCACTTACCGATGTTAAAATAATTATGATTAGTGTGACACAAAAAAAAAAAAAGTATCGAAGTGCCAAACTTCGAATGTATCGTGCACCAACCATACATTCCCAACTAGAGGGCCAGGTCAGCATTAACTCACCTATGTAAGTAACGCAAAATTTTCTATTATTTGTCAATTCCCAACTCTGTTTTCCAATCGTACATTATCAGATAAAAAACATTAACGAATCACAAATAATTTCCAATTTTCTAAAATACTTTTCTAATTCCACCATTATGG
>NW_010933158.1:0-360 GCF_000633955.1 Camelina sativa | reverse complement strand
GCTCGACCCCCCCACTCGGACATGCACTCGACCGAGTCCCGGTCGATTTCNCCCCAAAGTCCTTCTCCAAGCCACCAGCCTGACCCCAACTACTCCTATGATAGCATGCAGATGGATGTGGACAACTTCTTCCACAATCCCTAAGGTACCATCATCACCTTACCATTGTTTATACCATTGCATTTGATGTGTGTTTTGTGTTGTGTTTAAGTCTTGAAACCTCTCACAACTTTTTCACACAAGGGACTGTGTGATTTAAGTTTGGGGGAGGGTTCTCGATAGTATTTGATGTTGTGTTTTGTGTTCTTATTTTAAATTTTTATCATCATCATGTTAGCACTTGCATTAGCATCTAAGGCA
>NW_010933157.1:0-360 GCF_000633955.1 Camelina sativa | reverse complement strand
TCGTTTGATACACTAGTGTTCATAAGGAGAAGTCTTTACATCTTGTATTCGATTTTAAGAATTAATCTCTAAACCTTATTCTTACTATTTATTCTTTTATGTCACTACAAGAAATATAGGCATTGATAGCAGAAAAGCATAGTGAAGTTTTCGCAAGTGTTATCGTTGATAAAATTTTAAAAATGAAACTCTATAATAGCGATTTTAAAACACTATACCTAAATTAAGTGTGCGGAAAACTAAAATCGAGTTTACAAACCAAAATTTTGATAAAGTGGTAACATTTAGCTAAAATTTTTTGTTTTTCCGCCTAAGGGCATCTCCAAGAGATACTTTAAAAATGAAGTATGCAAACTTCAA
>NW_010933156.1:0-360 GCF_000633955.1 Camelina sativa | reverse complement strand
TTCTTGGGCTCTCTGATCTCAGCCACCCATTTCCCCCAAGTCCTTTGTCTGACTCCACGGTACTGACAAAGAGCGTTTTGTGGACCGCCTTTACCACGAGCAGGACCCTTCTTCCATTGTTTCATTGATGATGATTTCTCCATTTGTGTTGAGTGAAGTAGTAGAAGAACTAAGATTGAGAGTGAAGAAGGAAAGAAGAGGATATGATGATAATGGAGCTTAGAAAGAGTATGTGAGTGCTTAAATATTGTCACGGTTCGATTCACTTCCCATAGAATTGCTTTTTTCACCCGCGCATGTGACCGTTACTTTCTCATATTCTGTTATTTTTCAAAAGAAAAGGAAAAATAAAAAAGTCTT
>NW_010933155.1:0-360 GCF_000633955.1 Camelina sativa | reverse complement strand
AAAATTCAGAAGAACTCAGTAGCGACCCTTCTCTAGACATAATAGAAAATGAAAGTGACACATCCTCTCAAAATTCTGAAAATATCTCAGATGGTATATGCAATTGTAAAACAATAAACGTAATTACAAAAGACATTGACAAACAATTTTTAATAGATATTATAGATAAAATAGATGATCCAGAAACAAAAAAAGAATATCTATTAAAATTAAAAGATTTAGTGCAACGAGAAAATCAATTATTAACTCCACAACCTTTTAGTCTTAACAAATTAATAGAAAATCATATAAAAGAATTACAACAAATAGTTCTCCAACATCAACTTCATCAATTGCAAGTAGACGCTAGATTAGCCCTTA
>NW_010933154.1:0-360 GCF_000633955.1 Camelina sativa | reverse complement strand
TGAGACCTGCAAAGACAAAACAAAGTGAGTTATGTTACAAAAAAATTTCTACCAGTTGTGTTTTGGGATATCTCTTCAACAACAAACGAAGTGATAGTGCAGGCAACTAAATTCAACAATTTCACTATGATAGGAAACAAGAAAATACACGATTTTGCTCTCCAGTCATGCTAGACTCATCAAGGGAAAGAGAGTGGCCAGATATTAGCACTCCACCCGCAGGAACCTAAAGATAAATTTTAATTTCAATTACAAATATAGTAGTAGATATGGAAAAAAAACAAAATGAAAAGAAGAAAATAGATCACCCACTTGATTGCCAAGACATCACCCACCACGAAGTCATAGATTGATTTATCC
>NW_010933153.1:0-360 GCF_000633955.1 Camelina sativa | reverse complement strand
GTTTCAGGAGTGAGGATATGAACATAACTCTTTCCTTGTAGATTAATACAAATGTGGTGGGTTCTGCAATATACTATATTGATAAGAAAACAGTTAACAGTCAATTATGTGAGCTCACTTTTCTCTTCAAAAAGTTCTCCTATTGAAATAAAATAAAGCTAATAATAATCATTTCTCTTACGAAATTCGTAATCTGAGAGTAGAACGTGTAATCTGAGATGATAGGTGTGGTTATTAAATTACCAATTTTAAAGTGACAGAGAGAGAAATACAATTTGTAATAGTTTTAATGGTTCTTCTATAAATAATATGCATTCGTATAAAATTCAAAAGATTATATTGCTATTGACTTTTGTAATA
>NW_010933152.1:0-360 GCF_000633955.1 Camelina sativa | reverse complement strand
CGTCTCCTGGTCACTCTTAAAGACTCTTCCATCAGGGTTTTTGGATGACGATTTGCTTCCACAATCAATGAGAATATCATCTGCCGGTTTAAAACCAGCAGCAGGTCCCACAGCAGCGGCAGCTACCGCGGATGCAGCAGGGCCTGAGAGGAAGAGGAGAATAGCCAGAAGGAGAGCCATGGAAGGCTTTGGAGAAAAATCAAGGATGAGAATCGTGCATATGTTTGGTTTCTTTCTTATCTCCATCCCTCCTGGGTGGGAAGGAAAGAGAGAAGAGAGAAGGATGGGGACGAACAAAGATAAGAAAGAATGAGGGAGTTTGTTGGGTAGCTTGTGGTTGAAGAAAAGAGGGAGAAAAAA
>NW_010933151.1:0-360 GCF_000633955.1 Camelina sativa | reverse complement strand
TCTTTATGGAAATATGAATAAACTTTAGTTTTGATCACCAAAATTTTGTTTTATTTACGTTATTCAAAACAAATTAGGTTTGATTTGATTCAATATATTGGTTTTCTCGTCCCAATTCTGTTTGGCTTTAAACCCAAAAAAAAAAATCCAACAAATTATCTAAAGTAATCCGGGATGCATTGAGTCCGACTAAAATTTTTATTTTGTAATTCAGTGGTTGAAGACTCGTGTTGTTAGTCCATGTTAAGATTTGGTGTCGTTCATTATGGTTCCAAAATATCTTCACCTTTAAAAAATAAAAAAATCTACATACTGAAACAAATAAATAAAGTTCGGAAGAAGCTATGTGAAATTGTGAAG
>NW_010933150.1:0-360 GCF_000633955.1 Camelina sativa | reverse complement strand
CTGAATGGGCCATTGATGGACCGTCCTCCTTTTCTCTTCTTATGTCCTATATTACAATCGGCCTTATTGTGAAGCTGTACGGGCCGGTGTCCGTACGGTACGGTCACCTTGATAAATATTGGAATGTCACACATTCTGACCCTAGAAACAGTAACAACGCTGTTTACTGCTTAGAATCAACGTTTTCTCGGTTTTAGCCTGTTTCGGGACAAAATGGGTATAAGTGGTGGCTAAACACTCGAAATTCAACCCGAACTCTTGTAATTAGTCAAATGCATTGGATTGTTACATACTTGACCCTAGTAAGAGTAAGATAGCTGATTACTGCTTCAAATCAATGCTTTCTCTCGGTTTTAGCAT
>NW_010933149.1:0-360 GCF_000633955.1 Camelina sativa | reverse complement strand
CAGACGGGACTCGTGTTGCACGACATTGGAGAGGAAGAGAAAGAGAACGCTTTGTGCTATCACAGCGAGAAATTGGCGGTGGCCTACGGACTGATGATGATGGATGGTGCGGAAGAGGAGTGTCCGGTGAGAGTTATAAAGAACCTGAGAATTTGTGGGGACTGTCACGTTGTTTTCAAACATATTTCAAAGATTTATAACAGAGAGATCATTGTTAGGGATCGAGTTCGATTTCATCGGTTCAAAGATGGTTCATGCTCTTGCAAAGATTATTGGTGACGTTACAAAGTTAAAGGTGGTGATGATTAATTGATTATGTTATTTTTCATGAAAATCTCGAACACTATCTCTAATGGGTAA
>NW_010933148.1:0-360 GCF_000633955.1 Camelina sativa | reverse complement strand
AACGCGGATTAGAACATTGTACTCTGATAATGGTGGTGAGTTCATTGCCTTGCGCCCATTCCTATCATTACACGGTATCTCTCACCTCACCACGCCGCCTCACACGCCTGAGCACAATGGTTTATCGGAGAGAAAGCATCGACATGTTGTAGAAACAGGTCTCGCTATGCTCAGTCATGCCTGTGTCCCACAGAGCTACTGGCCGTATGCCTTTGCTACGGCGGTTTATCTCATCAACCGGATGCCTACCGATGTTCTTGGAGGTGATTCTCCGTATCATAAGTTGTTCCGCACCTATCCGAATTATCTCAAACTGCGGGTTTTTGGCTGTGAGTGCTATCCCTGGTTACGCCCATATCG
>NW_010933147.1:0-360 GCF_000633955.1 Camelina sativa | reverse complement strand
TAATGACAAAGAAGGGGGTAAGAGTAATTAAAGATGTTTTCTTGGTCCCAGAGATAGATAAGAATCTATTAAGTATACCACAAATGGTAAGGAATGGATATCAAGTGTTGTTTGTAGGGAGCAAGTGCATAATTCACAGTCCAAAAGGAGACAAAGTTGCTGAAGTAGAAATGGTAAGGAATGCTTATCTGCTGCGAATGGAACTTGTTGAGGAGAGTGTGAGTATGGCAAGAAAGGAAAACTTGTCTGAATTATGGCACAAAAGGCTTGGACATTCAGGTCTACACAATCTACAAAATTTACAAGCAAAACAGATGGTCAAAGGCTTACCAAATTTCAAAATCATTCAAGAGGTCTGTG
>NW_010933146.1:0-360 GCF_000633955.1 Camelina sativa | reverse complement strand
TGTCCTTTTTGAGGCTGACTGTCAACCTCTCGAAGATACCGCGCACCTGTTTACTGTTGATATCTGGGCCTACCGGGCTTCCATAGAGAGATTAAGGCGGTACGCCAATTTCCTGGAGTCTGCCGGTNAATTTCCTGGAGTCTGCCGGTCCAATTTTCCGTGAGAGGCACTTGGTCGAGGGCCCGTGTTCCTTTTTGGAAGACTTGGCGTCAAGAGGCATCGAAGTTCCGAGGGAGAGACTGGAGACCCTAAGGCAAGCTCGTCAGTTCTGGCGAACCGAACTGGACAAGAAAACGGTGGAGGAACCGCTGTTAGACGATCTATCAGGTCCACGGCCTCCACTTCGTCTGCAGGACCAAC
>NW_010933145.1:0-360 GCF_000633955.1 Camelina sativa | reverse complement strand
TTGCTTCTGTGAATTCTCACATATACTCAGTCAGAGCGGAAACACTCCTACTAATGAGGTCCAATAAATTTCTGAATATCTTTTACTTGTAAAGAGGTATTAATTATAGCTTGGAGCATAAGTATTTTTCAATACCTTGTTATGACTATTGCAGTGGACGCGATCAGTGGCTGCTGAACGAGGAAGACATTGACAGATACTCGCGAACGTTGCCAAAATGTATAGTCCGTAAGCTTGATGACAATGGACAGTCTCCCCTTTTGGTTAGTGATCTCTCTTCCTCCAATAATAGAAGAAATATGCATCGATACAAATTTGTAACCAACACTTCAACAATCTCTTTTACATCTCATGTTAGGA
>NW_010933144.1:0-360 GCF_000633955.1 Camelina sativa | reverse complement strand
CACGACCTCGACCAGCAACAGCATCCTCTCTAACCATCTGCACTACCGTGAACAGAAGGCTAAGCAAACAATTACTATTTAACACTGAAATAGAAACTCACCGTGGAATCACCAGTAGGCACAAAGAGGATGTTCTAGGACTCCATGCCACACACAATTGACTAACTCACATAATCAATCAAGACATGCAATCCCAAACATCTACAGCACAAAGCCTAGTGAACCCAAACCTAGAACCGTAAGGGCTCTGATACCAAAATGAAACGACTGACCCTTTTTTTTTTTTTAATAAATAAGTAATAAATATATAATAAAATAAACTACAACTAGTGGTCCCATATCCACTAGTCACCTAACCAC
>NW_010933143.1:0-360 GCF_000633955.1 Camelina sativa | reverse complement strand
ACATACCGCCCAACCAACCATAATGCAGTTGAGTCCTTGAGGAGCTCCACGCTCAATCCAAATCTGACTTCTTGTAGCTTTGCCACGGAACGTCGGTTTATGTATGCTTATGACTGCGCTCGCTCCATGGTATTTTCCACTTCCAGGTTTTGTGTCAAGTGTCGCCCACTAAAAACATCCCGACCAAATTTGCATATTAGTCAATTAGAAGGACACAACCACCAATTATTAAGTAACAGTTTTTGATATTCGCTAATACATTTACTACGCTAGATTGAGCTTGAGCATTGAAATTGTTGACGTTGTTTCGAAATTTCTGGATCGGGACCATCCCTCTCGGACATATAGTACTTCTCCTTG